>NC_085993.1:1552500-1712500 GCF_030014385.1 Trichomycterus rosablanca | reverse complement strand
GTGTGCAGAATCAAACTGTTCTACAGCCTGTATGCAGGAGCAGATTTTGAGCTTTCTGGTCTGTATATTAATGGTGGCTTGGTGGGTAGCACTGTCGATTAACATGTTCTCCTCCCACAGCACAAACAGTCAGGTTAACCGGAGCTGCTAGAAATTGCCCTGAGTGTGTGTGTGTGTTTGCCTTGTGATGAATGAAGTAATGTATGAGCATGTATTAATGAGTACATGAATAAATAATTGAGTAAATAAATCAATGAATTAATCAATAAATAAATGAATAAATGAAGGGTTTGGTGAGTGAATAAAAAAATTTATGAACTAGTGAATGAATAAATAAATGAGTAAATAAATGAATGAATGAGTACGTGAGTAAATTATTTAAAAAATTAGGGCATAAAAGAATGAATAAATTAATAAGTAAATAAATAAATGAATACGTCAGTGAATAAAGGATTGAATGAATGAGTGAATTAATTAAAGAATTAGGGAATGAATAAATAAATGAATGAATAAGTCAGTGAATAAATGAATGAGTGAATGAATGATAAAAAAATGAATGAGTGAATGAATGAATAAATGAATGATTTAAAAAAATGAATGAGTGAATGAATATGTGAGTGAATAAATGAATGAATTAGAGAATGAATGAGGTGATGACCGGTACCTCAGCGCCCCCTGTGGGTATTGCTGTAAGTCTGAATGAATGAGTGAATAAATAAATGAAGGATGAGTGAATGAGTGAATGAATTAATGAGGTGATGACCGGGTACCTCAGCGCCCCCTGTGGGCATTGCTGGCAGTCTGAATGAATGAGTGAATGGGTAATGAATGAATGAGATGATGACAAAACACCTCAGCGCCCCCTGTAGGCATCACTGGCATTTACTGGAATGAATGAGTGAATGTGTGAATAAATTAGCTGATGAATGAATGAGGTGATGACCGAGTACCTCAGCGCCCCCCTGTAAGCATTGCTGGCAGTCTGAATGAATAAGTGAATTAATGAATGAATGGGGTGATGAATGAATGAGGTGATGACCGTGTACCTCAGCGCCCCCCTGTGGGCATTGCTGGCAGTCTGAATGAATGAGTGAATGAATGAATGAATGAGTGATGAATGAATGAGGTGATGACCGGGTACCTTAGCGCCCCCTGTAGGCGTCTCTGGCAGTCGGACGCCAGCGGCTCTCGTTTGCGAGTGTCCAGGAATCGCTGGGCGTGTTTGAGCAGCGAGTTACTGGGAGGAAACAAACCACAGCACAACCAGAGCAGCTGCCACCCTCGTTCCACACTGTACCTGTAACACACGGGGACACAATAAACAGCACAAATTAATACAAAAACGGTGATATAAACAAACAAGCTGCTCCTGGCACGGAAATAAAACACAGTCAGGCGGCTACACGGACTACGGTCCGCTCATCTGATCTGCAGGGTGTACATAACTGCTGCGGTTACGACCTCTGCTGGCTGATCGATGGATAACGGAGGTCGGTCCGTGACTCTCCGTGCACGATACGGATCTCCATATGAACCGGCCAGTGCAGAAGCGGACGGTACTGCACACGTCTGCAGCATTCATTCATCCATTGTCCTGACTGCATTTCTTTCAGACTGTAGGAGGAAACCAGAGCACCCAGAGGAAACCCACACGGACATACGGAGAACATGCAAACCACATAGAAAGGACCCGGAACGCTCCATCTGGGAATCTTTCCCATAGATCAGGAAAGTGGATGAAGACGCGGTAAAAAAATAGGGTCTTGGAGTTGTGCGGCACCCACACTACCCGCTGATCCTCCGATCTGGAGATACAGACCAAAAATGCAAACAATGGAATGTGTCAATAGAGTTTGGACACGACTTGAACCAGGTTAAAGGGTAAAGAATTTCTCCACCAATCAGAACGTCCGATACAGAGTCACCCGGTCTGGCTGTTGCGAAGTTATTGTGTATCTGTGTCCAAACGTCAAGTGTCCAAATGCATCCAATTCCCCGATCGTATCTGACCTCTAGATTATCACATCCCCTCTCCGTACGGGGAGCCGTATCGCGCACGGAGAGTCACGCACCGATCTCCATGATCCCCAGTTTATCCAGAGCAACTTACATTACAGTTACAGTGTACAGTCTGAGCAACTGAGGGTTAAGGACCTCGATCAAGGGCCCAACAACAGCGACCTGGACTTGGCAGTGGTGGGGCTTGAACCAGCGATCTTCTGATTACTAGTCCAGTACCTTAAACCACTAGGCTGCGGCTACGGTTATGAGGAACCGCTTCGGCCTTCCCTCCCTCGGGCGAGCCAATCATTGTCCACGTAGGTGCCGGGTCGAATTAGAATCTAAGCTCTGCTGCCTCTCCGTGGGCGCCCCCTAGCAGGCACGATCGGCCGTGCAGACGGTGCAGCAGACACAGCCGCTAGTCTGCTGGGTGGGAAAAGACGGGACTAAAAAATAAGAAGTGGGCGGGGTCTTTGCCACTGTGAAAGGACCCTGGTCAGTAGCCCGTACTAGACGTCTGTACAGAAGTGGAGGATCGTAGAGATCAGTGCGCGAATAAGAAGGGTTTGGTGGACCACATGTCAGGAGAATATACCCTTCCTCGTATGCCATAGGGTCTCCAGCAGAGGAAGAGGAACTGGCTATGACTCAACTGAGAAATAAAAGAGTAAAAAAGGTTTTAGCCTCCTGCTTACCGGTTGGGATTACTGCTCATCTGCCTCATGACCTGGCAGTAGATCTCATCCCTGAGCGCCTCGTTCTGAGCGGCAGGACCGAAGATCTGATCGGTCAGCTCCACCGGACTCTGAAGCTGTCGGGTCGGGTAGTCGCCCATGTACTTCAGGATGGGTACACCCGGTCAGTTAAGGAATTTATAAGCGCCGGACGTCCATCAGACGGTAAATATATCATAAATACACGTAATATTTAAACGAAAGGTTTCTGATGGATAAAGGATATCAGTGAAGGCCTGACAGGCGTGATGGCTGAGCTCAGGATTACCCAGCAGTCTCCTCAGCAGCGGCTGCCTGATCGGCTCTCTGGAGTTCAGCCACAGCCTTTCAGGAGCTGCGTTTTTGGAAATCACCTGCCTGTTCACGTCTGTCGTGGGAGGTCTGAGAACCAGAGTTATGATTGAGAAACGAAGGAAACAAAACCTCTGCAGCTAATTAATAAATACAATTAAATAAATAACTGTTTGGACACTCAAATAACTCCAAAAAATTTATATAAAATATTATTATTGTCACTATTTTAATATTATTATTATCAGCACCAACATTATAATTATTATCATTATTTATTACTTATTTATTAATTTTCTCCCAATTTAATTATTTATGTATTTATTTATGCTTTTTCCCATTTTCCTCCCAATGTAGTCATATCCACACATATTATTCCCTTTTAACTGAAGAAAAATACATTTATTTATTTATTTATGCTTTTCCCCCATATTCCTCGTAATTCCTCGCAAATTAGTTTTTACCTTTTAATTGTATGTATTTATTTATTTATTTACATATTTTATTCTAGTTTTCTGCAGCCAATTAAATGAATAAATAAATAATTTGTTTGGACACTCCAGTTAGTCTTTTCCTATAAACACCCCTCACTGCAAATGTCACAGCTTGAGAAATTTTTTTAAATAAATCAATTTAGTTTTTCGTTAGCTTGTTTTGGATTTTTTCTCCTTTCAGTGCAGAACAATTAACTTTTTTTAATTTAATTAATGTATTTATTTATGCTTTTTCCTTCCTTATGATTTTTCTTCCAATCTAATCGTGTCCACCTGTATCTTCCCCCTTTAATTGAAGAACACAAATTTTATATTTATTTATTTATGTTTGTTAGTTAGTTTGTTTAGTTAGTTAGTTAAATAATTAACAATGTATTTACTTAATTATTTATTTAAGCTTTTTCAAGTTTTCTCCCAATGTAAATGTAGTCCCATCCAGCCATATTGTTTCTTGCAGAACTATTTATTTATTTATTTGTTTGTTTGTTTAATTGCCAATTTATTTATGTATTTATTTATTTGTTTAATTGCCAATTTATTAATGTATTTATTTATTTATTTAATTATGTATTTATGCTTTTTCCAGCCATACTTTTTCCTTTAATTGCAGAACTATTTCTTTATTTCTTTATTTATTTTTTGTTTGTTTAATTGCCAATTTATTTATGTATTTATTTATGTATTTATGCTTTTTCCAGCCATTTTTTCATTTAATTGCAAAACTATTTTTAAAATTATTGTATTTATTTATTCATTTAATTAACAATTTGTTTATTATTAATTAATTACTTTGTTTGTTTAACTACTAATTTATTTATTAACTTAATTATTTACTTATGATTTTTCCAGCCATACTTTTTCCATTTAATTGCAGAACTATGTATTTATTTATTTTAGTTTTTTAATTTATTTATTTATGCTTTTTTAGCTGCTTTTTTCCAAGCTACCCCAGTCCCAACTGTTCTAGAATGTGTTGCAGCTATCAAAAACTCAAGTTGATTAATTAAAACTATAAAGTTGATTGATTAAACAATACATATGTCCTATTTGTACCATTTTTTATTTAAAACAGGTCAAACTGGATTTGGGTTTACTGCAGAAGTTGTTACTTCTTCCCACTTTAAAAACAGAATAAAATAATAAATATAAATAATAGAAAAATTTAACTAGAGGGAAACATCTGTAAACGTTTATAAGTGTTGAATAAATCCAGAGTTGATACCTGAAGTACTCGAGGGAGAACTCCTTTAGGGTGGACGGAGCGACTCTCTCGGTTGCGGTTCCTCTGATAGTGCTGTGTATGACGTTCTTCCTCTGATCTGGACTCAAACTGAACAAACTCTGGACAAACAAACCGACCACGATCACAGAGGGACGGTCGTCAGGTATCACAGAGGAAAAAACAGTGTAAAATGTAAACATGTCTTTAGTCCAGCAGAATAACGTGCTGTAATTCTAAACATACGTACCAACACCTCATTGGTGGGTTTGATGAGGGTGGGTAGAATGGCTACAGCATCGGTGGGCACCGCGCCCTTCTTTCCCGTGCGTTCGTTCTGTCCCTTCAGCCAGCCGTGTCCAGAGGAGAAGTCGTCGTCTTTAATCAGGAGGATAAGTTCTCCCTTCTTAAAGCTAAGGAACGTCGGATCATCTGAAACAGAAGAGACTCCATAAAGAAACTGCTATAAAATTACAGGAATAATTATTTGCTAATTTTTCCTTCACATTTACACTATAAAAACAAGCCTACAGGGAGCGTTTATGGACTTTACAATCGGTCACCACTAATTCTTCATTATGCTAAATTAAGTCTTTGCTTCTTAATAAGACAGTGTTTTCAAACAGCTGCCAAATGTTAGCATAGCATAGTAAATACAGATGTAGATGATTTGCTCATGTTGTAGCTAACTAACACTCATATCTGTGTTTTTATCTCTGTTGAGTTACTAATCAGCTGTTGTGATTCTACAGATTCTACACAAGTCTATGTGGCTAACAAATTAGCTGCTAATGCTGTATTCATGTGAGCACAGAAACGTACAAACTAGCCTCATCCAGGAAAAATGAATATGGATCCATAACAGCCTATAGGAACGATATTAATATTATTATTATTAGTATTATTGTTTTTATTTTATTATTATTATTATTAGTATTATTGATTTTATTATTATTAGTATTATTTCATTGTAGTTTTTATTATATTATTATGTTTTTGTTTTCATTATTATTACTTATTATTATAATTATTCTTTTTATAATAATAGCAATAATAATAATAATTATTATTATTATTATTGTTAATATTGTTGGCTTTTATCAATATTTTTTATTATAATAATCATTATTAATTTTCAATTATAATAGTAATAATAATTTTATAATTAATATTTTTATTATTATTATTTATATATAATTGTTTTTATAATAATAATAATTAATATTAATTATCATAATAAAAATTTATAATATTATTATCATTATTATTGCTTTTATTACTATTATTATTATTATTATTGTTATTATAATAATAATTATTATTGTTATTATTATTATTACTGTTATTAATATTATTATTTTTATTATTGTTATTATTATTATTATTATTATTGTTATTATTATTATTATTATTTTATTGTTATTATTATTATTATTATTGATATTATAATAAATATTATTATTGTTATTTTTATTATAATTATTGTTGTTGTTATTATTATAATAATAAGTAGTATTGTTATTATTATTATTATTATTATTATTATTACTATTATTATTATTATTGTTATTATTATTATTATTGTCATTATTGATGATGAGGGGTGAGATTTTGGGAGGGTGCGGGTGACTGACCCTGCCTGACTAATAAAGACTCTGTGGTGAGATTTTGGGAGGGTGCGGGTGACTGACCCTGCCTGTTGACCTCCTGTAGAGCCACAGCGTACTGAGAGCGCTCGGTCAGCCCGGCGATGAACATGGCGATCAGGTCGACGACGTCCCCGGCGTGTACGGCGTTCAGCGTGAAGTCTCCTCTCAGAGTCTGCAAACACACCGACTGGCCGACGGACTTCCCTTCTCTACGGCCAAAATCAGAAGGTGTTAGGTTCGATTCACAGAACTGAAGTGAATTTACTTCAGATTAGAGTTAAAGTAGCTGGTGCACCTTGTGGTGGTGACTCTGGACACCATGGGGTAAGAAAGTTCCAGATATTTCCTCTCACGTTCATCCAGGAACGTTATTCCAGTCCAGTTGATGGCCAAGATGAATTTGTTTTTGGGTAGAGCAGGACCTAAACGTATTAAAATAATGTAAAGAATAAATACATAATAAATACACCGATCAGCCATAACATTAAAACCACCTCCTTGTTTCTACACTCACTGTCCATTTTATCAGCTCCACTTACCATATAGAAGCACTTTGTAGTTCTACAATTACTGACTGTAGTCCATCTGTTTCTCTACATGCTTTGTTACCCCCCTTTCATGCTGTTCTTCAATGGTCAGGACCCCCACAGGACCACCACAGAGCAGGTATTATTTAGGTGGTGGATGATTCTCAGCACTGCAGTGACACTGACATGGTGGTGGTGTGTTAGTGTGTGTTGTGCTGGTATGAGTGGATCAGACACAGCAGCGCTGCTGGAGTTTTTAAACACCTCACCGTCACTGCTGGCAACAGCGCCCCGTGGGCAGCGTCCTGTGACCACTGATGAAGGTCTAGAAGATGACCGACTCAAACAGCAGCGATAGATGAGCGATCGTCTCTGACTTTACATCTACAAGGTGGACCGACTAGGTAGGAGTGTCTAATAGAGTGGACAGTGAGTGGACACGGTGTTTAAAAACTCCAGCAGCGCTGCTGTGTCTGATCCGCTCATACCAGCACAACACACACTAACACACCACCACCATGTCAGTGTCACTGCAGTGCTGAGAATGATCCACCACCTAAATAATACCTGCTCTGTGGTGATGCCATGATGCCTCCATTGGACCGTCTTTTTCATGCATTTTTTCTCCAACTTTCCTCACAAACTAGATCCCCAAATCTGTGTGGGCCCCTGGAGGCCCTGCTAGCAAGCTTCACCAAATTTGTCAAACAGAAAACAAGTAAGGAACTTCCCCATACTGTTGCCACAAGACTACAAGCATGCAGCATCGTTTTAATTTTAATTGATTCTATACACCTTTAAATAAGTGTTGCTGAAACAACTGGAAGGGGCGTGCACATACTTTCGGCCTTATAGTGTAGGTACGGCACACTCCATGACAAACCAGTGTTCCCTTTGTTCCACCAAAAAGTATAAAAACCCAGTGATGGTACCCACGGTGAATACCTGAAATTCTGGCAACCTCGAAGAACCTGGAGAACAACATGGGCCACTTCTGCCGGGCGTAATCCACCACCTCTGCTTTCACTGCATCATCTCCAGGCATCGATTTAACATACGCACCCTAACAGAGAAGATCAAAGCTCAGGGTTACTATAAACTAAAAGGTTTTTGGGTCATTCAGCCGAATCGGTGCTATTTCTGTCCTCGGGACATTACATGTATAATTGTAGATTATTAAAATTAACTTTAAAATGCATTTTTTTATTGAGCAAAGTGTCCTGCTCAATGATCTAATTGTACATTTAATATATTTAATTTAAAACGTTCATAAAAACTCCCTATAACACTAAATATGAGGAAAATAGTATTTGTTCACGTTCCCGCTCTCTAACACGACACTTTATAATAAAATATCAGAGTAAAATCTGTCAGAAATCCTTTTTTCCTGCAGCGTTCGGAGACTCCAGATCCCGTCTGTGTTTTTAATCTTTATTTACCATCACAAATGTAGAATAATGAGGTTAAAATCCATGTTTTACTCACGTTCACTCAGTCCTGTTACCCTCACTTACCCTCATTTACATTTTCAGCATTTGGCAGACGCTTTTATCCAAAGCGACATACAGTACTGTGACAGTAAGCAATTGAGGTTTAAGGGCCTTGCTCAAGGGCCCAACAGTGGCAACCTGGCAGTGGTGGGGTTTGACCCAGCGACCTTTGGATTACTAGTCCACTACCTTAACCACTAGCTACGACTGCCCTGTTCATCCTTCTGATAATAAACATGTGCAAATATTCTCATCAATCGAGTCACATTATGAACAGAAATGTTTATTATCTGTACCTACTGAAGATCACAGGAAGAGCATTAGTAGGTTCTCCCTTTTTTCACTGTATGTTTGATAATATTGTAACTCTGACTGAGAAGATTCGTCTCCACGTTCAGTCCTGTTACCCACATCGTTTCTTAGTTCTTATACATTTTGTGATAAATCACTAGACTGTGTCCAGTGTTCTGGTGCTTTAGCATGTTCTCCACGCTGCTCTATTTCACGTATTTACTAATTCTAGGTTAAAGTTAGAACTCTCAGTGCTGTTACTGTCAGTCCTGTTACTCATATACGACTCATCTTCCATTTAGAAACCTCGTAAAAATGAAACAAAGGTGCCCGAGATTCGACCCAAACACATTCTGAATAGGTAAGTGTGTGTGTTACTAGATTCAGTGTCAAACAAAGATAAAAAATGAAGTTTTATTTCATAAAGTTACTACACACAAATGACACCCGTTCGGTGGAACGGCCCTCTTAGGTCTAGGTGATGATCAAGGACGTCCTACCTCGACGTGTGCGGTGCGGACCATCTCGATCCATTCGGGTTCGGACTTGTCTTCCAGTAGTTTGGAGTTGATGCAGTCCTTAACTACTCTCCTGGCGCTCTCTGTACTGTCGTCCCGGCCGAACTGCACAAAGAAATGCTTCGCCGCTAACTGCACGACCTCGTTCTCCTGAGTGATCATAAAAAAAACTTAATTCTTCACATGGCAACATGGAGAAGATATTGAATCATTTTACTTTTCACAGAATTAAACCACAATTATTCAGCCACTTTGGCTTAATATCTATTAACATATCTACTCTAATCCACTTTTGAGTCATCAGAAGGTTGCCAGTTTAAGCCCCACTTCTGCAATGGTGCCTCCATTTTCTGCCCGAACTAATCATATCCAATTACCCAATCACATTTCACCTCCACTCCTGACTGAAGAGGGTCATGACTAACACACGCCCCCTCCGACATGTGTGCAGTACCGACCGCTTCTTTTCACCTGCACCGTGCAGGTTCATACGGAGATCCGTATCACACACGGAGAGTCACGCGCCGATCTCTATTATCCCCCGTCTCACTGTGCAGCGCAATCGATCAGCCAGCAGAGGTCGTAACTGCAGCAGTTATGAGGAACGCTTACACCCCTCCCTCCCTCCCTCCCTCAGACCAGCCAATTATTGTTGACTGTCTGTTGACCTTCAGATGTCTTGTGTAAGCCACGTTCTGGCGAGTCAGATCTGTTATAGCAGCAAGTAGAGTATCAAGAACACCAAACCCACAGTAAAGTACGAAGGTCTAAAAGTGGTAATGAGGTATATAACATGGTAAAAGGAAACATTGATTATATAATCTACCAATAAATTAACTCTGTGTTAATCAATTATAAAGCTAAAATAATATTGTGGAGGCTTTGTGTTATGTCGTGTAAACCACAGTGGAACCAGATTGCCACTATTTGTATTAATTATCTATACAGAGGAACCTCGATTTAACGGACTAAAAGGGGGAGCACTGGTCTGTAAAATGAGGCATAAAACACAGAGATAAAGGCGAGAACAGAGCGAGTATCACGACAAAATAAAGCCTCTCACTTAGTCTCTCAACGGAGAGACGTGCGCTGTCTAGAGGACGATTACTAAACTACAGGTCTTGGGACGCTTCTCACGAGAACGTTCGGTTTTCCAGATTTTGTCCGTTAAATCGAGGTTCCTCTGTGTTTTGTTTTGTGTTTCGTTTTGATTCATTCTCTGTGTTGCCTGGATCGCAGTAAAAATCATGGACAAAATGTGGGTCACTTTTGAAAATATGCAGTAGGTGGATTGGCTACTCTATGATCGTAGTAGTAAATAAGTGGGAGAGTAAACTGGGAGAATTTATGGTACTGTGATGGTTTAGTTTGGTCAGGAATTACTTAAAATAAACAACAAAAATGACAGAAGTTAATGTTGACGCTTATCAAAGGTGGGATTTGAACCCTCAACCTTTCATTTAGTATCCCTAAATTCATGCTGCTGAGCCACCACTGGCAAATAATAGATAATAGATAGATACACTTCAAATAATAGCAGCACTAGGGCGCGCCAGCTCACCTTCTCACACTGGTACTCCCCGTACTTCAGGCCCCTGATGACCTGCCTGTAAATGAGGTCGGTGCTCACGCTGTCCTGGCTGCAGTCGTGCCAGGGGGTGAAGATCTCTTTGCGGAAGTAGAGGCGCCAGGGGGCGTGCTGCTCCTGCCCGCCCTTCCTCTTCACCTCCTGCTCGCACTGGGAGACGGCGTCCATCACGTGCTCCCGCCGGCTGCCCAGAGACCAAACCTGAGGAGATATCGGCGGTTATATACCGGTCTGTAAACATGAGGATCACATCTATTACATCTATTACATTTACAGTGTATAATGAATAAATGCAGGGCGTTTCGTGGGCAGCACTACGGCTTAGTAGAACTGGGTGCCGCTGTCGCCTCACAGCAAGAAGGTCCTGGGTTCGATTCCCTTTCTGTGTGTAGTTTGCATATTCTCCCTGTGTCTGTGTGGGTTTCCTCCGGGTGCTCTGGTTTTCTCCCACAGTCCAAAGACATGCAGTCAGGAACTGGAGCTAATAAAAAAGTATGTGTGTGTGTGTGCCCTGTGATGGACTGGTGACCTGTCCAGGGTGTTTTCTACCTTTTGCCCAGTGAATCAGACCCACCGTGACCCTGACCAGTATAAGGCGGTGGTAAACCAGACAATAAATGAATGAATGGATGAAAGAATGGATGGATGGATGAATAAAAAAATTAATGGATGAATGAATGAATAAATGGATGAATGAGTGAACAAATGAAGGAATAGATGAATGGATGGATAAATTATGGAATAAATGAATGGATAAATGAATGGATGAACAAATAAATGAATACATGAATGGATGAATGAGTGAACTAATGAATGAATGAATAAATGAATGAATAAATGAATGGATGAATAAAAAAATGAATAAATTAATGGATTAATGAATGAATGAATGAATGAATGAGGGAATAAATGGATGAAAAAGCCGAGTTATTGGTAAGGTAGGTGCACTTGTCAGTGCTCTCAGTGCAGGTCACATGCTCGGATATAGGACCGAATCAAAACCCTAACACTAGCTGTACCTTGTCATAAAGCGCCATATAGAGAGAAAACCCGAAGGTGTCGTTCAGCTTCACTTTCTGTGAAAGGAACTGACAAACTTCTTTGGACGTCGATGCAGAATCCACCGGCACGCTGAGGGTCCGACCGTCCATCAGGGTCACCGAGATCACCATGGGTTTCTTACTCTTGGTGGCCTGGAATAAACCACAGACACACAGATAAAGGAATTATTATCATTTCTGTATCATCACCATCATCTTATTAGCTATATTTTAACTTATATTTTAATTTTTTAAATATCTAAACCATGATGATTTCACATTTACAAGCATTTAAGGAAATATGTTTGCTTAACCTTGATAGCATTGGAGTGTATTTGACTGGAAACTGTGGTTTGATCACCCTTATAATGAAAAGCAATGGGTCCACCAATAGCCCCATGAAGCATTTCATACATACGTTATGATAAAATGACCAAATTTATGTCTGACCCACAGGTAAAGTGTAACTGGTTCCACAAGGTAGACAAATAAACTAGATATTTAAATTCCTAAACCTTAATTCCACATCTACTAAATATTAATCCCATATCGACTAGATATTAATTCCACATAGACTAGATACTAAAATCCCACATAGACTAGATATTAATCTCACATAGACTAGATATTAATCTCACATAGACTAGATATTAAAATCAGTAGACCTTAAACTTATTGAGAACAGATATCAAAATTAGTGGAAACTAATCCCATTGAGACTGAATATTGAAATCAGTGGACCTTAATCCCATTGAAAAATAAATAGGATCAGCAGGTGAAGTGCTGAACCAGGTGTCCTGATCTCTAGTGGGTATGTTGTGCAGAACACTGGTAGAAACCTTAAATAAATCCATAAGATTGAGATCTTTTGAGCATCTATTCACCTCTAGCTCCAGCCAGCTGGGCGGTTCTCCACGCACCCCGTTGGCGACTGTGCGCCTCAGACGCTCGGCGCAGTAGGGCGCGTACCCGACGGGGCCGAGACGGAGGAAGCTCTGCAGGTACTGCAACACAGAAAATACCAAATAAAACAGCAGCATTAAATATTAACATAAAATACTTTTTACTTATATTTTTACTTATTTAAACCACCTTCAGATTTACAGAAGCACTTTTATTTACAGCAGTCAAACTTATTTTCACAGAGGGCCACACCTGCCTTCAAAGGGCCGATTGTAACGTATCCTGCTGTGATTGCAGTCGCCTTTTAAATCTTGGACAATTTGGTGTTTTTCTTGGAGGTTAAATGCCAAATTTATTCTGTATATTTATAACGTATATCTACATTTATATTGTCCTCCTTTACCACAGACACGGCCTCATAACACAAGAGACGCACCGCTTTCTCTTCTTGTACAATTTGGGAATTTGTAAATATTTCTCAGCATCACTTGTTGGAAAACCTCCTCAGTTAAAAGCTGATGTGGAAATACTGCCATCTAGTGGTGGGATGAGAGTCGCAGTCACTTTGTGAGTCCCAAAATCGGCATGCATTGTGGGAGATGCAGTTTATGTAGGATTTTACAGAGTATTTGAACACAATCGTACGTTTTTAAAGCTCTCGCCTTGAGTTTGACACGTGATTTAGACCGTCAAACGTGTTAGGTTTAAATTCTTAACTGTCCTGATTTATAATATTTATAATTCTATAACAGTTTCATTCATTTAATCATGTGTTTCTTGTATATTCAGGGTTGTGGTGGGTCTGCATGGCTGGGTGAAAGGCAGGAAACACCCTGGGTTTGCCAGGTTGCCAGTCCAGCACAGGTCAAACACACTTAGGGCAATTTCAAGTAACTCCGGTTTGTTGCACATCTTCAGACTGTGGGAGGAAACCGGAGCACCTGAAGGACACCCACACATACACAGGGAGAACATGCAAACTTCACACACTTCGACACCAGGCCCTTCTTGCTGTGAGGTGACAGCGCAACCTACTGCACCACCGTGACGCCCTATAAGTAGTTTGAATCAGCAAAATAAAGGATTTTTTGGGTTTGTTAGCAAGCAAGGTACTTTCCATCACTGCAAGGTATTTTTAGACATATCCGAATGTATTAAAAACCTACTGGAAAACGTAAATAAGGTGCCAGCATCTATATACCGCTACGGAGTGTGAGGTATGTTAACCAGAAGGGGGTGTACCAGAGATGTTCACAAGTCACAAAATATGAGTCAGAGTCAAGTCACGAGTCTTTAGACTAGAGTCCGAGTCAAGTCACGAGTCAATATAATCTACACAAAACATATATTGTAAATGAAGCGTAGAAATAAAGAAATAATCTGTAAGTTCAGATAAAAACAACAACAGATTAGCGAGTGTATTTAGCCGTTTTACTTCGTGTCTTTACTTTCCTCCTCATTGTGTAAATGAATGTAATTTCTGTAACAAGAAGGTTCCAGTTAAAAGCTTCAACTGATACGTTTTGTTTTCATTACAGAACAAAAGCGCTCGATAAATCACGGCACAGCGGCCAAAATCCCAAACACAGCAAAAACCATCATAACCGCTGCTTACCTTAGCTTCTGTTCTTCCAGATACTATTACATTTATAAGCGTGCGTCCCATTAGGAACAGAATCCGTTATTTTGTAAATGTGCTTATAATTAAAAACCTCCAAACTTTTCCCGGTGGTGAAGTAAAACAGGAAGTGGTTAGAAAGCCGATCGAGCGTTTCATTACCGCGTCATCTGTGTGACGCAAACTGAATAAATGCAAATAACAGCATTTCTTACTAACAATTACAATCAGAAGCTCTGATTGGTTCAGAAAGCGTCTTTCAACCATCAGCACCGATTCTGTAGGAGCGTTCCATTCACCCCGGTTGTTCCTGTGAAGTGCACTACGTAGGGTACTCCACCATTTTAAGTGAGATTCTGATCCAAAGGTAACGAGAATGTTGAAATGAAGTGAACTTCAGACTGTGTAGGGAGTAGGGAGCGACGCTTCATCACTACACCGGAAGCTGGCTGGAACATTTACCCACTGTGTGTGTTGCTGGTTAAGACGGCCGGAGCGTTATTATTATTATTATTATTATTAGAAAGCAGAAAATGGCACGATCAGAATTATATCGGGTCATATATATATATATATATAATTGTCCCACGTAACTAATGCTAACACATGCTGCTGACTTTCGTTGTCTACAAGTCATTGTTTGTGAGTCATGAGTCGAGTCCGAGTCGAGTCTGAAGTCGCTGTGTGTGTGTGACTTACGTCTCTGGGGTTGATGAGACTAGATATTACAATCAGAGGTCCCTAATCCCACTGAGACTAAATATTACAATCAGAGGACCTTAATGGTACACGGCTCACCTTAAAGAAGCGCTCGCTGGGGGGGAAAATTCCCAAACACAGGGACAACAGAATCCAGCCCCGGAAAAAGCTGCTGCGGTTCCCGTTCTCCTGGAGCTGCTTACAGATCTGACAGTAGATCTCATCTCTAAATAAAACACAAATACAAAACATCAAAGTCTGGGTTTACCGAGCGGTACTGTTCTAGATGCAAGAATCTCGGCTCTGCTACCGGTCGGCAGTGCAGACAGTGCAACAGTGCAGTAGCAGACCAGTCTAGCAGTTAAGGTACTGGACTAGTAATCAGAGGGTCGCTGGTTCAAGCCCCACCACTGCCAGGTTGCCTCTGTTGGGCCCTTAAGCGAGGCCCTTAACCCTCAATTGCTCAGAATGTATACTGTCACAGTACGCTTTGGATAAAGGCGTCGGCTAAATGTAAAAGTACTATAAGTATCTTACTGACTGTTATCATGTTGAGTAGCTGCTTCATCCTGATCAGGATTGTGATGGGTCCTGAGCCACATGGAAACACTGGATGCAAGGCAGGGTGCCCATCACAGGGTGCCAGATACCCGCCTATTCACCCACTTACTCTCTTACTCTACTCTAAAGAACCTAAAGAAAACCCATGTGGATGTGGGGAGAGCGCCCCCTATAGGCAGTGACTAGAGGCAAGGTTTGCAATGAACTGTAATGAATTACCCTGCTTGGTTGGCTTACCTCGAAAGGTGTGAACGCTCACCTGAGGTCGCGTCTGACGATGGCGTATCCCACAATGATGTGCAGCTTCTCCAGAGACGTGAGTGGACGGTCCAGTGAGAGTCCTTCTCCAATCAGATTTTCATCTTCTTCGCTGATGGTTTGCACGGTGGGTGTTTTGGAAAACTGGGCGTCGTCCTCTGGCTAGAATAAATATATAAATATAATCCAAATTATTATCAGTTTAATCAGACAATTTTAGACAATTACAGCATTTGCCCAAAAGATCTAATTTGGAGTTGAATTAGACGATCATCTCTGTCGTACCTCTTCTTCGATCATGGACGGCTTTCTAGTGGACCGTCGGTTCGCCGCCCCCTGCTCAGGAGCTGTGGAGGTCTTTCTGTTCCGGCTCAGTAGATCACTAAAGGTGGAGGACTTCCTGTTTTTCGGACCGTCCAAGGGTACGGAAGAAGAAGCTTTTCGGTTAGCTACGGCTTCCTCCTGACTGGTAGACGTCTTCCTGTTTCGTGACAGGAGATCGGTGAAGGTGGAAGATTTGCGGCCCTGGGGAGGCTCGTCCGGCACCGACGACTCCTTCCTGGAACCTTTGTTTCTCAGCAGCTTCTGAAAAATGGAAGATAATTCGTGTTTAAAAGGATCTTCTTACTGTGAGGTGACAGTGCTACCCACCGAGCCACCATGCCGCCCTGTTTTATTCTTACCGCAAGCGCTCCTCGGCACTTACCAGGCTGTCACTGTAAATAAGAACTTGTTCTTAATGTCTTTTCAGGTTAAATAAAGGTAAATAAGTAAATAAATAAATATTACACTATACTTTGCATATGTACCTACTATGCACAATTTATACAGCACATATCACTGCATCATTTACTGTATATACTGTGTATAGTGGGTATATATGCAAAGTACAGTATAATATTTATTTATTTACCTTTATTTAACCAGGCAAGACCTTCATAATTCGAACCATGGGTATGGGTGTAAATGCCCCTGGGTAAATGATAATTATTACAAATTTTTTTTTAATTTATTTAATTATTTGTATTTATTTATTTTGAATTGTATTTTGAATGTATTTTTTTATTTTCTTATTTTTTTAATATATTTTTTTTTTATTTAAATTTTTTTATTTTATCATTTATTTTATTTATATTTTACTTTTTTATTATATTTTCTCAATATGTTACCAAGCTTTGGCAATACAAATTTTGTTTATTTTATTTTACTTATTTATTTATTTATTTATTTTTTATTATAAATTTTTTATTATTAATGTATTTATTATTTTTTAATATATTTTTGTTTATTTTTTATTTTATTTTTTATTTTACTTGTATTTTATTTTTTTATTATATTTTCTAAATATGTTACCAAGCTTTGGCAATACAAATTTGTTTTTTATTTAATTTATTTATTTTTTATTTTTTATTTTTAATTATAATTTAATTTAATAGTTTTATTTATTATTTTTTTATTTATAATTTTTTTATTTTTATATTTCTTATTTTTTAATTTTTTTTAAATTTAATTTTATCTTTTATTTTAATTTTACTTGTTATTATATTTTCTAAATATGTTACCAAGCTTTGGCAATAAAAAAATTTTTTTCAAATGTATTTTTATTTATTCATTTTTAGTTGTTTTATTTTTTTGTTTTATTTGTAATTTATTTTTTATTATTATTATTTTTTTTTTTAATTTCTTATTTTTTAAATATATTTTTGTTTATTTATTTATTTTTATTTTATTTTACTTAATTTTTTATTACATTTCCTAAATATGTTACTATACTTTTGCAATACAAATGTCTTATATTTTATAATTTCATTATTCATGTCAATAAAGCTGACCCACTGTCCAGGGTATAATCTTGACCTCTCCCAGTGTTTCCAGTTGGCTCATTAAATCCCAGATCAGAATAAACTGGACGTTACAGGTAGGAGACCAGTACCCACAACTCAGCTAAAACGTGGAAGTCAGACCGACCTGATCCAGTCCGACCATGTGGCTGAGACGCCGGTCCTGCCTGGAGGCCACGTCTTTCTGTAAGGAACGGTCAGCAACAGCCGATCTGCTCGCTGGAACTTTTTGGGCTTTTGGTTCTGGAAGATCTCCCATGAACCTCAGGATGATCCACCAGACTGTCAGAGACGCCTGGAATGAAACGCAGCACATTTTCATTTCTACATCAAACCAAATCAAACATCAAGCCCTGAAACCGACCAAAAGTTCATCGTACCAGGACGTCGTTTTCATCCTCGTGGTAGAGCAGCGGTTGGCGAAGCCTCTGGCGGATGTGCATGGGCGTGGCAGCACCCTGGAAGTACATCGACGCGAACTTGGAGAAGGAGTACTCGTCCAGGTCATCGTAGTCCTCGTCTGGAAGCTCTTCCACCATCGGAACGTCGTCCAGGTTCACCTCCTCCATCACGATCTGCTTACTGTGCAAATCCTGGCGAACAGAAACGAGCACTGATCATTTTTACTGAATAAACTAATCACCACCTACAGTCGCACATCTGTAACATACACAGCTGTACATGCGTACGCCGTAAATACTGATGTCTGACCTCAAATCCTGCGGGCGCCTGTCCCTCCTGCCCCCCGACCAGACTGGGCAGGAAGCCGAAGATATTATCCACCAGCTCCTGATCGGTGATGGACACCAACTGTTCAGCTTCTTCTTTTTCTTTCTTCTTACGGAGAACTTCTTCCAGCTTCTTCTGTCTTTCTAGAGCCGCCAGTTCCTCCGCTCTGCGCTCCTGCAGCGACAGGAACTCCTGCAAACCAGAAAACAATGTTAGAAGCTTTTATACCGGACAAGGAATTACAACAACAACGACAATGACAATAATGACAATGAGAACAATCACAACAATCACAACAACAATCACAATAACAACAATCACAAAAACAATCACAATAACAACAATCACAAAAACAATCACAACAATCACAACAATCACAACAACAATCACAATAACAACAACATCAACAATGACAATAACAGTGACAAAACAATAACAACAACAATAAAAACAACAATCAAACTAACAACAACAATAACAACAATCAATCTAACCACAACTACAATAACAACAATCACAATAACCACAACAACAATAACAACAATCACAATAACCACAACTATAATAACAACAATCAAACTAACAACAACGACAATAACAACAATAACAACAATAACAACAATCACAATAACCACAATCACAATAACAATAACCACAATCACAATAACAACAATGACAATAACCACAATGACAATAACAACAATCAAATTAACAACAATCAAACTAACCACAATGACAATAACAATCACAATAACAACAATGACAATAACAACAATGACAATAACAACAATCACAATAACCACAACTACAATAACAACAATCAAACTAACAACAACGACAATAACAACAATCACAATAACAACAACAATCACAATAACAACAACTACAATAACAACAATCACAATAACCACAACAATAACAACAATCAAACTAAAAACAACAATCACAATAACCACAACTACAATAACCACAATCACAATAACCACGACAATAACAACAAACAAACTAACAACAACAATCACAATAACCACAACTACAATAACAACAATCACAATAACCACAATCACAATAACAACAGTCACAACTACAATAGCAACAATCACAATAACCACCTAGATTATTATTAAACGTAGTTTAATCCGATTTTATTTGCTCTAATTAAAGCAGCAGGTTCAAATCCAGTCGTGTAAATTTGGGTGGGTAAAGTTGGGTGGGTGCATTTGGGTGGGTAAAGTTGTGTGGGTGTTGCCTCTCTCTCACAGCCTCGGCCATTAGCACAAACCTAATAAAGCGGCGTTAGAATAAATGTAAGGACGTACGTCTCTCTTCATTTTCTCCACCCTCCTGCGGGCGTTCATCCCTCTGGTGTGGGCCTGCAGGAGGACGACCGCCGCCCTCTTCTGCCTCCACTCCTTCCGAGCCAGGTAAACGTGGATCTGCGCCTGGAGGAGCAGAGCGGCCCTGCGCTCCAGCTCGTACTGACGGGTGAGCTGACGGGAGCGCACCGTGGCCTGGAGACGGGCGTAACCCAGCTGGACCTGGGTGGAAGATCATGACAATATTTATTTATTATAGAAAACTTAACCATGTGATCAATTTAAGCTCAAACTCTGATTTATTTCACTCGTAACTCACCACTTTGTAGAGTTTTCTGCCCTGGTGTCCACGCCAGTACTTCTGCACCACCACGGCCGCAGATCTTTGTTTAATAAACCGCTTCCTGCAATCAGGAGGCAGCAGGATGACGGCAGGAACTGAACTTAAGTTGTTTTATACAATCCTAATGAATCCTGGCTTCTGATTGGCTGGTGGCTGGTTTGTATTAAAACTGTATTATTAAAAAGCTCTAACAATCTGGTCTACACGGGCGAAAGGAAGTTAATTCGGCACCGTTTTTACACCAGACGCCCATCCTGACACAACACCTCTATTTCTCCAGGCTTGGGACCTGCACTGGGTGCACTGATTTGTCTCCCTGCAATGGTTAGGTTCATGTAACATCATGCGCCTTCTGTATTTGTGAGCCCAGCCTGGGATTCAACCCCCCAGAACCCTGAAGTACTGCTGTAACCAGGTAAAGTACTGCTGTAACCAGGTAAAGTACTGCTGTAACCAGGTAAAGCACAGCTGTAACCAGGTAAAGCACTGCTGTAACCAGGTAAAGCACTGCTGTAACCAGGTAAAATACTGCTGTAACCAGGTAAAATACTGCTGTAACCAGGTAATGTACTGCTGTAACCAGGTAATGTACTGCTGTAACCAGGTAAAGCACAGCTGTAACCAGGTAAAGTACAGCTGTAACCAGGTAAAGTACTGCTGTAACCAGGTAACGCACTGCTGTAACCAGGTAAAATACTGCTGTAGCCCAAGCAAAATCTGCCCTGTAGGGGTCATATATGAATCCCTTTTTGATTGATAAACGGGGTACCAAGAGGTACAGAGTACACCTGTATTGAAGGTGTTACGTATATTTGCTCAGGGGTCCAACAGCAGCAACCTGTAGGTGGTGGAGAAGGTCTACTCTAGTACTTTAACCACTAAGCTCCAGTTTGTGCTGCAGGCATCGAATTCCTCCCAACTTTTTTGGAAATAGGGTTAATGAAGGGCCGGCTGGGCGTGTCCTTTTTCACGTACCTGTGCTTGTATCCTCTCATGACTTTCTGAATGATGAGAGCTTTCTCGTTCAGCGCCGCGTCTCGCTTCAGCTCCAGCACGGTGTCGTGAAAGTCCTGTCGATGTATATCAGAATGAATTATATCATAAATAATAAATACTATTAAAATTACTTTGATGAGCTGAAACGTGTGTGTGTCAAATATGCAACAATAGAAGAAACTATGAGGGGTGCAAATACTTTTTCACTTTTGTCTGTTAGGTTTCTTTAATAAGTGAAGAGTTTCCAGGCTGATCTGATCTGTACGTTACCTTCAGGAAAACTTTGGTTTTCCCAATTTTCCAGTCATCTCCAACGCTGAGCACATTCTTACAGATACTCTCACAGCAGGCTTTAGCGATCTCCTGAAAAACATCACACATCAATTATTCATATTATTATTAATAAGAATATATGTTTGTACCTCAAATTAATACATTTTATTCTATTTATTTTATGCATTTTCTCCCATTTACTCCCAATTTAGTGTAGTCAATCTGTCCTCCGCTGCTGGTGGATCCTTGAGTGCAGGTGAGGTGGGTATATCGGTGCGCCCCCTCTGACCCCCATGCAGCCCTTAGCGGAACCCTTTTTAGCCATGCATTCTGCACAGGCGTCTCTCTATCTGCCAATCAGGGTCCTTACACAGCGTTTGAAGACCCCACCCACATAGCCCGGTCATCCCGCCCTAGCAGAGACGTGTCTGCTGCAGGCACTGTCCCTTATACCCGCTAGATGGCGCCCAGCCGAGTTTCAAACTGAGGAGTTCAGAATCTCTGCGCTGGTGTGCTAGCGGAATATCCCGGAATAACTTCAAATTACTAAATTTATTTGCTATTTAAATAACCAGCATAATAAACTTATGATTTCTCTGACATCTCAAGCTCATGAGTTCGAATCTCAGCTCTGCTACCGGCCGGCCGGGCACCTACACAGACAATGATGGGCTGGTCTGAGAGAGGGAGGGGCCGTGTGGAAAATACAACTAAAATACAGGGGATAATAGAGATTATACAACAGTTAGTTCCGACCTTACAATCTGATTGGTTGAGAAGCGTTCTAACCGTGCTGATATTGGTGATAACAGGACGGCCTTTTCACACCACAACTGTATTACTCCGCTGACGCGTTGCCAGTAACGACAAGTTTCATGCACACAAACGCGCACGCAGGCGACACCGACTTTATTCCCGATCGCGTTTGAAATCCGTTATCTGATATACAATCTAGTGCACTATGTAGGGAACATAAATCAACTGTCTAATTCACTATCTAGTGCACTATGTAGGGAACTTAAATCCGTTATCTGATACACAATCTAGTGCACTATGTAGGGAACATAAATCAACTGTCTAATTCACTATCTAGTGCACTATGTAGGGAACTTAAATCCGTTATCTGATACACAATCTAGTGCACTGTGTAGGGAACATAAATCAATTGTCTAATTCACTATCTAGTGCACTATGTAGGGAACTTAAATCCGTTATCTGATACACAATCCAGTGCACTGTGTAGGGAACATAAATCAATTGTCTAATTCACTATCTAGTGCACTATGTAGGGAACTTAAATCCGTTATCTGATACACAATCTAGTGCACTGTGTAGGGAACATAAATCAATTTTCTAATTCACTATCTAGTGAACTATGTAGGGAACATAAATCCATTATCTGATACACAATCCAGTGCACTGTGTAGGGAACATAAATCAATTGTCTAATTCACTATCTAGTGCACTATGTAGGGAACTTAAATCCGTTATCTGATACACAATCCAGTGCACTGTGTAGGGAACATAAATCAACTGTCTAATTCACTATCTAGTGCACTATGTAGGGAACTTAAATCCGTTATCTGATACACAATCTAGTGCACTGTGTAGGGAACATAAATCAATTTTCTAATTCACAATCTAGTGCACTATGTAGGGAACATAAATCAACTGTCTAATTCACTATCTAGTGCACTATGTAGGGAACATAAATCCGTTATCTGATACACAATCTAGTGCACTATGTAGGGAACTTAAATCCGTTATCTGATACACAATCTAGTGCACTATGTAGGGAACATAAATCCATGATCTGATACACAATCTAGTGCACTATGTAGGGAACTTTAATGTGTTTGTAACACGAACAGTTAGCTTAATAGCCCAGTTAGCAGCTCCTAGAAGTTCTGTTATCACCCATAATCCTTTGGTGTGTGTGAGAGGTTTTTTATTTCTTTTTTTCCCTTCGGAGGTTCTTGCCTTCTTCTTCTTGTTGTTCTTACCTCCCTGAAATGAGTTTTTGCAACTTGGGATGTCTGCTTTGTAGTGTTAAACTTTATATTCGTTGTGGAACTACTTTTTGGCGGAAGGTATTGTCAATATTAAAGCATATTTAATATGAAATTCAGGGCTTCTTTGATTTATTTTCATTCTTTATTTTGTAAAAACTGTTGTATAAAAGCAATAGAACACTTGAGGTCGTGTGTTATCGCGAATAACATCACGGCTGTGATGATCTACGACACTCGCCTTCGGCTTCGCGATAACACACTCCCTCTCGTGTTCTATTGCTTAATTGATGCGTGATATGGATCTCCATATGAACTCGCCACATGCAGGTAAAAAGAAGTGGTCGGTATTGCACACCTTTTTATTCTGGATGTGAGTGGAGGTCTGCAGCAGTAGAACTAAATTTGGAAGAAAAATTGGGGGGGGGGAGCAAAAAAGGTGCAGCATGTGATGTTGTAGCTGCACAACTCCAAGGTCCTAAAGCCCTCAGAGTTTAACCTACATCAGGTATCGTCTGTATGGAGCATGCCATGTTCCTTCAAATCATTGTGGCTTTCCACTAGGTACTCTGGTTTTCAACCACCTCTTTTAGAAGATGCCAGTAGTTGGACTGACGTCTTTATAAATTGTTTGCGTGTTCAGTGCCAAGTAACCACCTGACCTATCATAAATGGAACCAACGTGTGTAAAACATGACGTTAAAATCCTAATAAATAAATAAATAAATAATAAATGAATGAATAATTACTGTCGTACAGTTTTGGGGTCGCAGACGGCAGAGCTGAGCAGGACCCGGTATCGATCCAGAAACTCCTGGAAGGTGTGGCGGATGGGGTAACCGGCCTTCCTGATCCGAATCGTCTCGATCATGCCGGAGTAACGCAGCTGGCGGTGGCACAGCTCCCGGTCGAAAAGCTGCACGATACAGAGACGTTATATTAAATACACCGAGCGTACGGGGGGTCACATGACTCCTGATTTTATCATAATCAAATATTTACCAATACGAGGGACATTCAAAAAGTTTCCTCACTTTTAGATTGTGGTTATAAGCAGTGAGGGTGAGAGGAGGAGGAATCGTGTCTGAGAGACACTTATAGTCCGGATTTAGCTCCGTCTGATTTCCACCTTTTCGGTTCTGTTCTGTTTTATTGTGTTCTGTTCTGTGTGGTTCTGTTCTGTTCTGTTCCGTTTTATTGTGTTCTGTTTGGTTCTGTTCTGTTTTATTGTGTTCTGTTTTATTGTGTTCTGTTTGGTTCTGTCCTGTTTTATTGTGTTCTGTTCTGTGTGGTTCTGTTCTGTTCTGTTCCGTTTTATTGTGTTCTGTTTGGTTCTGTTCTGTTTTATTGTGTTCTGTTTTATTGTGTTCTGTTTGGTTCTGTTCTGTTTTATTGTGTTCTGTTCTGTGTGGTTCTGTTCTGTTCTGTTCCGTTTTATTGTGTTCTGTTTGGTTCTGTTCTGTTTTATTGTGTTCTGTTTTATTGTGTTCTGTTTGGTTCTGTCCTGTTTTATTGTGTTCTGTTTGGTTCTGTTCTGTTTGGTTCTGTTCTGTTTTATTGTGTTCTGTTTGGTTCTGTTCTGTTTTATTGTGTTCTGTTTGGTTCTGTTCGGTTCTGTTCTGTTTTATTGTGTTCTGTTTGGTTCTGTTCTGTTCTGTGTGGTTCTGTTCTGTTTAGTTCTGTTCGGTTCTGTTCTGTTTTATTGTGTTCTGTTTGGCTCTGTTCTGTTTTATTGTGTTTTGTTTTATTGTGTTCTGTTCTGTGTGGTTCTGTTTAGTTCTGTTCTGTTTTATTGTGTTCTGTTTGGTTCTGTTTAGTTCTGTTCTGTTTTATTGTGTTCTGTTTAGTTCTGTTCTGTTTTATTGTGTTTTGTTTTATTGTGTTCTGTTCTGTGTGGTTCTGTTTAGTTCTGTTCGGTTCTGTTCTGTTTTATTGTGTTCTGTTTGGTTCTGTTCTGTTTTATTGTGTTCTGTTTGGTTCTGTTTGGTTCTGTTCTGTTTTATTGTGTTCTGTTTGGTTCTGTTTTGTTTTATTGTGTTTTGTTTTATTGTGTTCTGTTCTGTGTGGTTCTGTTCGGTTCTGTTCTGTTTTATTGTGTTCTGTTTGGTTCTGTTCTGTTTTATTGTGTTCTGTTTGGTTCTGTTCTGTTCTGTTCGGTTTGGTTCTGTTCTGTTTTATTGTGTTCTGTTTGGTTCTGTTCTGTTTTATTGTGTTCTGTTTGGTTCTGTTCTGTTCTGTTTGGTTCTGTTCTGTTTTATTGTGTTCTGTTTGGTTCTGTTCGGTTTTGTTTTGTTTTATTGTGCTCTGTTTGGTTTGGTTCTGTTCTGTTTAGTTCTGTTTGGTTCTGTTCTGTTTAGTTCTGTTTGGTTCTGTTCTGTTTAGTTCGGTTCTGTTCTGTTTGTTTCTGTTCTGTTTTATTGTGTTCTGTTCTGTTTGGTTCTGTTCTGTTCTGTTTGGTTTTGTTTGGTCCTGTTCTGTTTAGTTCTGTTCTGTTCTGTTTGGTTCTCTACTGTTTAGTTCTGTTTGGTTCTGATCTGTTTTATTGTGTTCTGTTCTGTTTGGTTCTGTTCTGTTCTGTTTGGTTCTGTTCTTTTTAGTTCTGTTCTGTTTGGTTCCATTCGGTTCTGTTCTGTTTGGTTCTGTTCTGTTTTATTGTGTTCTGTTCTGTTTGGTTCTGTTCTGTTCTGTTTGGTCCTGTTCTGTTTAGTTCTGTTCGGTTCTGTTCTGTTTGGTTCTGTTTTGTTCTGTTTGGTTCTGTTCTGTTCTATTGTGTTCTGTTCGGACAGCCATATACATTTAAACTGGCACAAATTCCCATACACAGACATACTTTAAAATATTGTGGCTGTTCTTCTAGCTGAAAAGATCACATTAAAGTTGCTCTATTTTAATACCGCTCATGGTCAGGTGTCCAAATACTTTTGACCATCAGTACTGAGCATTTTGGAACCAAACTGGAACCTCGTGGTAGATAAAAGAAGATCTAAGGTTACCATGGGCTTCTTGAAGTCGTTGGGTTTGATGCAGCGGATAAAGTAGGGTTGGCACGCGGTCAGAGTTTTCATCAGAGCGTCCAGAGACTTACGGAACTGCCAGCACAGCGTGGGCACTCGCTTCTTGGTGTCCGTCATTTGCTAAGAGAGATAAAGAGCCAGAAATGAAGATACGGATGAGAGATCTGACCGAAGCTCCTCCTGGACTCCACCTCGCTCACCCGCATGGTGCTCTTGGGCGTGATGATCATTTTGGGGTTGGTCCTGCTTTTCACGTCGCAGTCCGAGAGGTCGGCGTGGAAGATCTGCTTCAGGAGCTTGTTGCTGGACGTTTCCACCAGCAGGATGAGATCCTGACTGAGAGCGTCTCGGTTCTTCTCCAGGAAACCTACAAACACAGCAGAGTCAATCTGAACTCAGGTTCTAGGGTTCCTAACACTATATGGTCAAAAGTATGTGGACACCTGACCTAGAGCTTGATGTGGGAGTATGTAGATATACACTCTATATGGTCAAAAGTATCGGGACGCCCCTTTCTAATGTCTGAATTCATGTGTTTCAGCCACAACAGTACACTATATGGTCAAAAGTATGTGGACACCTGACCTAGAGCTTGATGTGGGAGTATGTAGATATACACTCTATATGGTCAAAAGTATCGGGACACCCTTTTCTAATGTCTGAATTCATGTGGACGTCTGACCATGAGCTTGTTGGACATCAGACTTGGCCTCCACTTTTTAGGAATATGTATATATAAACAGTATATGGACAAAAGTATTGGGACGCCCCTTTCTAATGTCTGAATTCATGTGTTTCAGCCACAACAGTACACTATATGGTCAAAAGTATGTGGACGCTTGACCATGAGCTTGATGGTCCTCATTTTCCAACAACATGCCAATTATTATAGACTTGGCCTCCACTTTTCTGTATGGACAAAAGTATTGGGACGCCCCTTTCTAATGTCTGAATTCATGTGTTTCAGCCACAACAGTACACTATATGGTCAAAAGTATGTGGACGCCTGACCATGAGCTTGATGGTCCTCATTTTCTAACAACATGCCAATTATTATAGACTTGGCCTCCACCTTTCTATATAGACAAAAGTATCGGGACGCCCCTTATTAATGTTTAAATTCATGTGTTTCAGCCACAATTATACACTATATGGTCAAAAGTATTCGGACGCCTGACCATGAGCTTGTCGAACATCCAGTTTCAAAAACGAATGCTATTAAAATAGAGCGACCCTGTGGGATCTTTTCAGTTAGACCAACAGCCGCTCTTCTAACAGTCTGTGTATGGGGATTTGTGCCCAATTAGTCAGTATGGCTGGGTGTTGATTGATCAGTTGGTGTTCCGGTTTATCCCAGAGCTGATGAGTGGGGCTGAGGTCAGGACTCTGTGCAGGACGCTGGAGCTTCTTTGTGAACAGTAAAGGACCTTCCCTAAACTGTTGTTGCAAAGTTGGAAGCGTATCTTATCCTTGATATAATTGTTTGAGGGTCTCAGGTCATGAACTCATGTGTAACTTCTATAACAGATGTACTAATTCCAAACAGTGTGAAGATATAAATCATTATTAATGATTCATTTTAATTTCTGTTTACCTGTTGAATCGTAGAAGACCGGACCGGCAAAATGCTCAATTCCAAACTTGGTGTCGTAACTGTTTTTGGGAGGGATGTAGATTTTGGTTTTGCCGTGCTCCTTATCCATCTTGTTCAACAGAGTGATGTCTGTGCCCTGATACACAAAAAGTACAAATTAAATATATTACATTTATTTATTTAAGTGGCGCTTGGGTGGCGGAGTGGGTCTATCATGCTTGCCCACCACCGCTGCGATCCGGGTTCGAACCTCTCTCGCCGGGTGTCCACACAGACATCATGGGGTATGACGGGCGTGGCCAAAGCCTTGTTGGGTATTCTTGCCTTACTCGTGGGGCTTGACCGTGTGGATCGTATTCTTTACATTTACATTTGTTTACATTTAGCAGATTAGATTTGAGCAATTGAAGGTTAAGGGCCTTGCTCAAGGGTCCAACAGAGGCAACCTCGCAGCAGTGGGGCATTAACCAGGGACCTTCTGATTATGTTAATTGCTGAGCTACCACCACCACCGCATTCTCCTGATCATAAGCCTCACCTTTCTTGCATTCCTTCCAGGGTTTCTAGACTGTCTAGACTGGTTGTCGTCATGTTGTCATGGGTGTGGCTAGAAAAATTTAACCCGGTTGTCAACTGAATTTGTTAATCGGTTCATTTATTAGCTAAAGGGGCAATTAGGGCAGTGATAGCTCGGTGGTTAAGGTACTGGACTAGTAAACAGAAGGTTGCCGGTTCAAGCCCTGCTACCACCAAGTTGCCACTGTTGGGTCCCTGAGCAAGGCCCTTAACCCTCAATTGCTCATCGTGTTCCGCTCACTGTGTAAGTCGCTTTGGATAAAAGCGTCTGCTAAATGCTGAAAATGTAAATTACTTTTTCCACACAGAACCAGGTAGAGCTGAACAGCATTTGTCCTTCAATAAATGTCGTTCTCTCCTTCCCTTCCCCTTTTTCCTTCTATTCTATTCTTTCCTTTCATTTCCTTTCCTTGCTTCCACCCTTCCTTCCTTCCTTACTTTCCTTCTTTCCGTTTCCTTCCTTTCTTACTTGTTTATCCTTTCCTTCCCCTTTTTCCTTCTATTCTATTCTTTCCTTTCATTTCCTTCTTTTCTTCCTTTTTTATAATTTCCTTCCTTTCCCTCCTCCTTCCTTTCCTTGCTACTCTAATTCATTTCCTTCTTTCCTTCTTTCCTTCTCTCCTTCCTTCCTTCCTTTTTTCTGCAATTTCCTTTGGGATCAATAAAGTGTTATCTTATCTCTTATCTTCTTTTCCACTTTATATCTTTATTTTCATGACTTTGAGATACGTTAGAAATGTCACAACTAAGAATAGATTTTTTTTTCCCAGCACGGTATAAACCAGTGCGTTTGTTTTTTTTACCTTGGGGAAGTGACTCTCCTCGTCGATGAGCGAGAAGATGTTGAGAGATTTGGTGGCCAGCACGTCGAGGGTCCGCTGGTTGTCTCTGTAGTCGATGAGGGTCCAGACGATGTTCTCGCGAGCGTACTCCTCCTGCTCCAGCTTAAACACGTGCTTCACGAAGAACTGCTGAAGCTGCTCGTTAGCAAAGTTGATGCAGAGCTGCTCAAAGCTAATCAATTAAAAAATACATAAACTGATTTAGAAAGCAAAGGAGCGTAAAATATCTCTGCGTTTACGTGATGACGTAGCAGGACGATCTGAACGAAGGGTTTAGCTGGGATCACCTGATTAGCGTGTAGGAAACATAAGGGCGCTGCGTACGGACGCAACTAAATAATGCAGCGTTTCTAACCTGTTCTGTTTGAAGTTCTCAAATCCGAAGATGTCCAGCAGGCCGATCGAGTGCCAGGTTTGGTCAGACTGATCCGCCGGGGGTTTGTAAATGGCGGCGTTGATTTTCTCCACGATCCACACGAAGAGTTTTCCATAAATGCCCTGAAGAACGATAAACATTAAAGAGTTCCAATGAGAACTTATGTAATATACACCAATCAGTCATAACATTAAAACCACCTCCTTGTTTCTACACTCACTGTCCATTTTATCAGCTCCACTTACCGTATAGAAGCACTTTGTAGTTCTACAATTACTGACTGTAGTCCATCTGTTTTACTGCATGCTCAGTTACCCCCCTTTCACCCTGTTCTTCAATGGTCAGGACCCCCACAGAGCAGGTATTATTTAGGTGGTGGATGATTCTCAGCACTGCAGTGACACTGACATGGTGGTGGTGTGTTAGTGTGTGTTGTGCTGGTGTGAGTGGATCAGACACAGCAGCGCTGCTGGAGTTTTTAAATACCGTGTCCACTCACTGTCCACTCTATTAGACACTCCTACCTAGTCGGTCCACCTTGTAGATGTAAAGTCAGAGACGATCGCTCATCTATTGCTGCTGTTTGAGTCGGTCATCTTCTAGACCTGTTGGCTGTATATTTTTGGTTGGTGGACTATTCTCAGTCCAGCAGTGACAGTGAGGTGTTTAAAAACTCCAGCAGCGCTGCTGTGTCTGATCCACTCAGAACCAGCACAACACACACTAACAGCACCACCATGTCAGTGTCACTGCAGTGCTGAGAATCATCCACCATCTAAATAATACCTGCTCTGTGGGGGTCCTGTGGGGGTCCTGACCATTGAAGAACAGATGAACTACAGTCAGTAATTGTAGAACTACAAAGTGCTTCTATATGGTAAGTGGAGCTGATAAAATGGACAGTGAGTGTAGAAACAAGGAGGTGGTTTTAATGTTATGGCTGATCGGTGTATATAAATATATAACATATATAAGATAAAAGGGGCGTGGTTACCTTGACGAAGGCGTCTCTGCCGTCTGAGGCTTGTACCAAGCTCAGAGGTTTGGAAACGATCTCCCTGTTGGTCATGAACGACCTCTGGGTCAAATTCACGTCCAGGGTCTTTTTATCCACCTGCGGACGAATCAGATCGGATTCGTTGAGCGTTTCGCGCCCGAGTGTAATATTACGACTGAGGGGAGTGGTTTCTTTCAGCATTACCTCCAGTAACTGTGCGGTCATGTTGAAGTGAGCGGAGTCGACGATCTCACAGCCCTCCAGGTTGTTGGAAATGGTGGCTTGAGGAGAGAAAATAGAGGAGTTATGGATTCATTCATTCATTTGTTGTCTGTTTTACCACCTGGTCAGGGTCACAGCAGGTCCAGTTTGACTGGGAAACACTGGGAAGCCAGGAACAGGCGCTGGACAAGATGGCAAAAATTTTCAATCCAAAACACGCCTCACCTTCGAAGTCCACGTTGCCGAGATGAAGGATGGCGGCGAGCAGTTTGTGAATCTCCCAGGACTCGTTCTCTGTGAACATCAGGATCTTCATGGCCGAGCAGAAGTGAGCGTACTCCCTAATATCATCCCGACCCTCACAGTAGGTGCACTGACCCTGGATTAACACCGCAGTGAGGAGATATGAGCTCTACCAGAATTATACACAAGCAGCGTTATAAATGTGACGTCCGGGTTAAGTACCGTGGTCAGGTAGTTGTACTGGACAGCACTGCCCAGAGAGAGGATCTTCTTCTTTTCAGCCTGCATTCCCATCAGCATGTAGTAAAAGATGTGATAGTTTCTCTCCTCCAGGGCCTGGAACCATTATAAACATCATACAGATCAAACTTTAATTTAACACTGAGACCAGACAGACAGCGGACAAAATAATGGAAACACAACATTAACTATATATTTGTTATATGTATATACACCGATCAGCCATAACATTAACACCACCTCCTTGTTTCTACATTCACTGTCCATTTTATCAGCTCCACTTACCATATAGAAGCACTTTGTAGTTCTACAATTACTGACTGTAGTTCATCTGTTCTTCAATGGTCAGGACCCCCACAGGACCCCCACAGAGCAGGTATTATTTAGGTGGTGGATGATTATCAGCACTGCAGTGACACTGACATGGTGGTGGTGTGTTAGTGTGTGTTGTGCTGGTATGAGTGGATCAGACACAGCAGCGCTGCTGGAGTTTTTAAATACCGTGTCCACTCACTGTCCCTGCTGGACTGAGAATAGTCCACCAACCAAAAATATCCAGCCAACAGCGCCCAGTGGGCAGCGTCCTGTGACCACTGATGAAGGTCTAGAAGATGACCGACTCAAACAGCAGCAATAGATGAGCGATCGTCTCTGACTTTACATCTACAAGGTGGACCGACTAGGTAGGAGTGTCTAATAGAGTGGACAGTGAGTGGACACGGTGTTTAAAAACTCCAGCAGCGCTGCTGTGTCTGATCCACTCATACCAGCACAACACACACTAACACACCACCACCATGTCAGTGTCACTGCAGTGCTGAGAATGATCCACCACATAAATAATACCTGCTCTGTGGGGGTCCTGACCATTGAAAAACAGAGAAACAGATGGACTACAGTCAGTAATTGTAGAACTACAAAATGCTTCTATATGGTAAGAGGAGCTGATAAAATGGACAGTGAGTGTAGAAACAGGGAGGTGGTTTTAATAGAAACCAATGACACAGTTTGTTGTGATTTACCTGTCGACAGACTCGGGATTTCTCCAGGAGGTACTGTTCGATTCTCGCTCCCTCGATGGCTCCCCCCTTGCTGAAGTGGATGTCGATGTATTTTCCAAAGCGACTGGAGTTGTCGTTGCGGATGGTCTTTGCATTACCGAAAGCTAGAAAACAAAAACATACAGAATGTCAGTATTAGCATGACAGGTAATAAACACCACACTGTAAATATAACATCATATCAGGGGACAACATTGTAAATAGGGACAATTTATTATTTCCAAGATCCGTACAAAGGTTTTTACGCAACTAATAAACCTTCAGACTTATTTAAATTGATCTTATTAATTGTCATTAATATGTTTTCCTCCAGCTGCTCCCGTGTTTAGGCGTCGCCACATCAGATCTGGTCCTCACACCAGACTTGGTACAGTTTTTACACAGCATGTCCTTCTGTTTCTATCCGGGTTTGGGACCTGCACTGAGAGCACACTGATAAGTGCACCTATCAATGACTAGACTGTTTCGGCCACAACAGACATTAGCCAGCCGTGTCCATGCAGACGTCCGACTGGCCGATAGCACCACTGAGATCTCAGAAGTCGTGGGATACCGTACTTTACCGCTGGACATGCTTCGTAATTGCCATAATCTTTCTTATTACTAGTAAATATTATAGGTAAAAAATATTTTTAATGCTTATTAAATAATATATATTTATATATTAAATAAGAAATTATTGTTTAGGATGTTTACACCCAGTTTCACTTAAATCCTGTAATAAAATAACCGTTTGTAAGTCCTGGGTCTGAACTTTGAGTCCTCTTTTGGTACTTATTTATAAGCTGTTTTAATTGTAATTCATTTGTATAATACTAATATACAGTTATGTGACTTAATATAATTAAAATAATGTGTTACTACAGGTTTTTCAAACGTTTTCTTTAAGCGACCCAGGCAACACAAACAATCCATATTATTCTCTCTATACAAGATGTAATTTAAAGCCTCCACAAGGGGGCGTTCGCGTATAAGTTTATTTAATTAATACTACCCATTTTTTCGGCTTGCAACCCACCTACAATTTTATAAGCATTAAACATATGTATTATTTGTATTTAAAAAAAGACAGAGGATAATGGAGACCATTGCGTGACTCTCCGTGCGCGATACGGATCTCCGTATGAACCCGCCTGGTGCAGGTGAAAAGAGGCGATCAAGCGCCTGGCTTGTCAGATTGGGCGTGTGTTAGTTATGACCCTCCTCGTGGATTGCACTGATTCTCCTCTTCATGATGCGCCGTACATTTATAGTCTGGTGTGAACATTTTGGGGACTTTTACCCCATTAACTGAGTGTAAAGTGTAAACAGCGGTACCTTCCAGTATGGGGTTCGCTTCTAGGATCTGTTGCTCGATCCACGAACGCTGTCCACTCACGGCGGCCAGGAACTGCAGCATGAGTTTGGTGCTCTCTGTCTTTCCTGCACCAGATTCCCCACTGATTCACACACACACACACACACACACACACACACACACACACACACACACACACAAACACCAGTGTTATTTGTACAGCTGAACGATCAAGATAATAAGAAAACCTAAGCTACATAAGACACAAATCGTAATCATAATTTAAACAAATCTACCAGTGGGTGAGGGGTATTGGGTTCCAGCCATTGTAAAACATTCCTGCCATATAAAGAACTGATGGAAACACTGCATATCCTAACATTACGCAAAGCTGGTGCATCTTTGAGTATCTCTGCTCCCCCCCAACTCCTATTTCTCCAGGCTTGGGACCTGCACTTAGGGTGAACTGAGATGTGCCCACCTCTTAGTCGTTAGGTTCATGTAATGCCATGCACCCCTTGTGCAACTAAAATAAATAATTATAACTTCCACCACAATCACCCCCTCTCGTGAGATGAAACCCAGAGATCCGAGTGAGAGCACAGGGAACCGACCTGATGATGCAGCACTGGTTCCTGCGACTGCGGCGCATGTTAAAGAAGCAGCTGTCTGCGATGGCGAACACGTGTGGCGGCAGCTCGCCCAGCCGCCGGTTGGTGTACTGCTGAACCTGCTCTGGAGTGTAGATGGGCAGCAACTGGTACGGGTTCACAGCCACCAGGATGGAGCCGGTGTACGTCTGGAAGTGAAGAGGAAAACAAATAAAACAGCAAGAAAAGAGGATTCAGTATAAACATTTCTGTAAAATAAAAAATAAAGCTGAGAATATTGTTTAAATATCTTTATAATAAATACATTTAATTTCAGTATTAAATAAATGTAGTTTTACACACTGCTTGTTTCTATTTATTAAATTTGATTTGTTATAGTCACTGGTATCTTATTAACAATAATAATTAAATAATACAATATTCATTATTATTATTTTTATTATTATTATTATTATTAACATTATCATTAGTACTATTATTATTGTTAAAATGATTATAATTGTTGTTAATATTAATTTAATTGTTATTATAACTGTAATAATAGTTATTATATAAAATTATTGTTGTTATTATTATCATGAATATTATTATTATTAATATTATCACTATTATTATTACTATTATTATTATTATAGTTATTATTAGTAGTAGTAGTATTATTATCATTATTATTATTACTATTATTATTATTATAGTTGTTGATATTATTATTTTTATTATTATAGTTGTTGATTTATTATTATTATTATTATTATTATTATTATTATTATAGTAATAACTATAGGGGGATCTGGGGATCCAGGGTTTGAATCTCAGTGGTTCTATTGGCCGGTCGGGCGTCTGCATGGACACGACTGGCCTCATCATTGAAAGGTGCACTTGTCTGTGCGCTCTTAGTGCAGGTCCCAAACCCGGACGGAGGAATTTGTGACACACTGTATGGAAGAATCATGTGGGTAATTAAACAGGATTATAACGCTTAATAATCTTAACGTAGATGAAGTTTATATGAAGTGTGATTAGATGTAGGTAGGACCATCGTGGATCGTGACCTCGTGAGGAGAAGCAATAATAATAAAGGTACGTATTATGGTAAACATCCACTGTCATCCACCGCTCGGCCTGATCCTGACCAGATAAAGTGGACATTAGATGAGATGAGAAGGTTTAGGACTGTTTAGTGTGATTCTACCATATACAGACGTCTGGTTGTTTCTATGGAGATAAACACCCCGCTATCAACCAAACAGGGCAAAGTCTGAGCCCGTCAGCGACTGACTGGACTCTGGTGTTTACTCTGGTGGTTTTACAGTCCCGGCATCCATTCCAGACAAGCAGAAGCACTAGCCTGATTAGGCTGGTTTAAGATGGTCAACATCAGTCACTTCTTTTGACTAAATGGGCACAAATTCCCACACACAGACCTATATATATCTTGTGAGAAGCCTTCTGAGAAAGGCGGCTGTTATTCTAGCTAAAAGGATCATACTCAGGTCGCTCTGTTTTAATAGCATTCGTTTTTGAACTGGGATGTCTGACAAGCTTATGGTCAAGTGTCCAAATACTTTTGGCCATATAGTGTATATACAGAAGATTGATGTTCGTAAAGAAGGACACAAGAACAGTTGAGCTCTCTGAGGGCCCTGAGCTCTCTAACCCCCACCTGATGGCCAAACTAGGCAGCGCAGAGGCACAGAAGGCACAAATCAACATGCTTCTGCGCCTCCGTGTCCCCGACTGCCAGCCAAACTGGGCAGCGCAGAGGCACAGAAGGCACAAATCAACATGCTTCTGCACCTCCCTGTCCCCGACTGCCAGCCAAACTGGGCAGCGCAGAGGCACAGAAGGCACAAATCAACATGCTTCTGCACCTCCGTGTCCCCGACTGCCAGCCAATCTAGGCTCCTAACGTGGTTCAGCTCTTCTCCTGATGACAAGCTGAATACCTAACATCTGCCCTTAGATATCGATTATATGTAAGTATTAATATTCATTCTTTTTCAGTAGCTGGATGCTGAATTCAGACTCACGTAGATGATCCCGTCTCTGTGGCGAATCAGAAGGTTCCTCAGCAGGCCGGCCTCGTTGAGATCCCCGAGCCGGATCATGTCGTCCACGCCGTTGACGGAGGTGGGGTGCATGGGCTTCAGAGAGCTCTCCTGCTTCTTCGTCACCTTGTGTTCCTGAGAGTTCCACAGGGTTCAGAGTCACGGCACAGACAAAAGGAACGCGGTCGGATCGGGAGAATTCTGAGGAGAGACGTTACCTTTCCTTCATCGTCGATGAGCTGAACTTGACCCGTTTCTGAGATCTTGACCTCGGCACCGATGGGCACACCGATGCTGGACTCCACCCACACGTACTCGCCCTGAGACGAAAGAGCAAAAATAAATACATTAATCATTTATATGATCGTATCTCTCAGTCAATCTACAGACTCTGAGATCTGGGTTCGAATCTAAGTGGTGCTATCAGCCAGCCATGCATCTGCACAGACCTGACTCGCTATGTGTGGCTGGGCAAAGCCGCGACCCTGACCAGGATAAAGTGGTAGATGAAAATAAAATTAAACCATCCAAAGTACCAAAAATATAAAGTAAAACATATATATACAATATATGGCCAGAAGTATTTGGACACCTGACCATGAGCTTGATGGACATCCCATTCAAAAACACTCACTAACTCACTTTCTTAACCGCTTATCCAATTAGGGTCGCGGGGGGGTGCTGGAGCCTATCCCAGCTTTTCAATGGGCGCAAGGCACACGGTGACACCCTGGACAGGGCGCCTGTCCATCGCAGGGCACACACACACACACACACATTCACTGTGGGACTGTGGGAGGAAACCGGAGCTCATGCAAACTTAACACACAGGGAGAACATGCAAACTTAACACAGAAAGAGTTTCTTGGTTTTTAAACCAAGCTTTCCTTCACGTCTTCATATAGCTTGCTTTAGTCATTTCCAATTCCCGAATGTGACTCCGCTGCTGATCGTACAACCCTTAATCTGATCGAGTAGAGCCGGGCCGGATCACCACACGCCACCTCGGACAGTCGTATCACGTACGAAGTCACGCTAAGCTCTGTGAGATCCCGCCACCACCACCTGACTAACGCAGCTGCCCGGATCAGTGTTGATGGATGTCATCTGTTCTTCCTTCCCTCAGATACAACCAGTTGTGTTCGTGTGGACACCCGGCCAGGTCAAACGACATTCTTTTTCCGCGTATACCAGCCACTGTACGGCGCCCCTGGAGCTGACAGGGTTAAGGGCCTTGCTCTAGGGCCCAACAGTGGCTTTCGAACTGACAGTCTTCCAGTTAATAGCTCAAAGCTCTACCCACTAGGCTACAGTAACAGTAAAATCAGTTGTTTTACATTAGTATGTCAGTAATATTCTGATAAAGTGCATCATGATATAATTACTTGTGAAATTAATATAATACCATCACATCAACATCACCCAACATCAATATTTATTCCAGCAATCACTTACCTGTCTTAGGACCACCATGACTGGGTTGTTTCCTCTCCTGAACTAAAAACAAACAAGATTTTGTCATTTTAGTTCTTAGAAATAGAAATTAAAGCCTTTTAAAGCAAACTGGACAAGATAACTTTATATATCATGGCATAAATTACATGATACACCAACGACTGTGACCAGGGGTGCCCATACTTTCGTGGCTTGAGATCTACTATTTCAGTCCACAGGTCATCACCATCTACTGTTTAATGTCGGCCTCATAGTTTTTATTAAATGCGCTTCAGTTCCTGTAATAATATTCAGCTTTACAGGGTGAGCGAGTGAATAATCACACTGACCTTATTCTGATGATTTACTCTGAATGGTATCAGCAGGTTTATGTATCTGGACAGGATGCTGATACTGATTCTCAAGCAGCTTCCAAGTGTTCATCAGTAAGTGTGGAGCGATATTTACACTTCATTATTTTCATGTAAGAAAATGTTGATCCAAAAACACATTTTCTCATGTTTGGATATTTTTCCTCAGCCAGCAAGTCCCAAAATTGTCCAGCAGAGGCTCTCGACTTCATATGAATGTCAGATTGAGGATTAAAATTTCTCCATTAGCATCTCCCACGTATGAATGAAACAGCGTCTCTGCGGCGTTCTCACCTGAATCGAAGCATTTTTGGTTTCTTTGTGCTCGGTCACGGCCTCATCTTCACTAACGGTGCAGGTTACAGAAGGAAAAATGCAAAAATGGCGCAAACTGGCTACTGATGAATGAAAACGTTCTAGATTAGCGCTGCTTCAGGTGGGATGATGTAGCTGTGGTAACAAACCACAAATTAAATGTCAATCACGTTGACCTGTTTGAATGAGGCACGATCTACCAGCGTGGACTGTGCCGTCGACTGGTCGATCGAGATTAAAATATCAGGCATACACCTTTTCATTTCAATCTATTCATATCCAACTCCCAGACCTCCACTCCTGACCTGAGGGTCGTGACTAACACACGCTTCTTTTCACCTGCACCAGGTGGGTTCATACGGAGATCCGTATCGCGCACGGAGAGTCACACACCGATCTCTATTATCCCCCGTCTCTGTGCAGCACCATCGATCGGCCAGCAGAGGGCGTAACTGCAGCAGTTATGAAGAATCCCACCACCCGAGCGCCCAATTACGTCACGCTTTAACAAACACATTTTACTCAAATGTAATTCCTAGTGCTGTTGAGTGTCAAGAATTGAAGTACAGTCGGTCCGGGTGACCAAATAGCAACAAACAAGAACCGATACTGACAGTACAAGTCAAAATCCGTCCATTTTAATGTTAAATCTACACTTAAGTCACTTAACTTATGTGACATAAGGCTTATTGAGCTTTATCTAGATTTAAAACTCCAAAAAACGAGTGGTTTACCTTTGTGTATCTCAGCAGCTCCTCCAAGAGAAAAGAGGTTTTGGATCAGGTTTATATCGTATGAGGATCAGGTGGACGGTTTAGGCGTTTCCCTGAAGCTGACCGGTGTTTATGGCACCTTGACTTTGCTCTCTGTGCTTTAACCCTCCAGTGCAATCAAAACCACGACCATGGATGACACGGAAGTATTTCTATTAACTATTTCTATTACTGTAAACCTAAACGGATCAACACGTCCGCTAAACCGGCCTCATGAGCGGACCTGATAAGATCAGAGATGGTTCTAGTTGTATACAGTATTAAACATCGTGTTATTTTTGTCTGTAGTGTTTATAATCTGTAGCGTTTTATATGAAACTGTATTTTTATATGGTTACGGCTGATGTAACCAGGAAAAAACCTTTGGACCTGAGTGCAGTACTGATTCATTCATAGAGGGGTAATTAAGCCGTAAACCACCCAGCAGAGCAACTAAATTGGCGGAGGTGCAGCAGGAGGCCACATCTACGGCGTTTCCCTGAAAATGAAAGCGATTCAGACTCCAAAAGTCTTAATAGCAAAAAAATCTGTAATTCACTGTCTGTTTTACCACCGCTTTATCCTGATCAGGGTCGCAGTGGGTGCAATTCACTGGGTGAAAATCAGGAAACACCCCCGACAGGTCGCCAGTCCATTTCTAGTAGCGCCAGTCGGCCTGAGGAAACCGGAGCGCCCTGAGGAAACCCACACAGACACAGGGAGAACATGCAAATTCCACACAGTAAGGACCCTCACGCCAAGTCAGGGAGTCAAACCCAGGACCTTCTTGGTGTGTGGTGACGGCGCTACCCACTGCGTCAACACGCCACCCAGAAATAACTATATAAAAACAGTGTACAAAGTCATCAAAAACCCACGACTTTTTAATTCATTTTAAATATATCTATATGAATAGAATTCAACATTGATTAATCCCCCGGCTTTCCTCCCAATCTAGTCATATCCAATTCCCAGATCGTATTATCATGTGCAGTACCGACCACTTCTTTTCACCTGCACCAGGCGGGTTCATATGAGGATCCGTATTGCGTACAGAGAGTCACCACAGTCTCCATCATTCAAATATCAGTAGTGTCGTGTACTCAGTTAAGGCCAAAGTCATTAACTGACCATTGGGAGGACCAAATTTACCAGGGAGGGCAGGTGGGGCTGTTCCTGCCCTCCTAAAACATACCTTTCATATCAAGTGGGAACCCAACGTGACCCTGACCAGGATAAAGCAGTTACTTAAAATGAAACAAAAAATTTTAAACCTAAATCACTTTATATAAACTTTAGCGTAATAAACTGCTGTCACCTCTTATCCAGATATTTCTACCTTACAACAATAAAACTAAATATACGAAAGGCCAAATTTCATGAACACGTGGCATTGACGCAAAACGCCACAACGCTGAACCTACTGCAGGGGTAACAGCGCCCTCTTGTGGACAGATCATGCAACTCTGAAGTGCTCTACAGTACAGTATATTAAAATCTACCCAACAGCAACTCGACCAACATGTAAATATAATTATAAAAACGAATAAAAAAGAAAGACAATAAAATGAAGGAAGAGTGAGATAAATGTACATTTGTTAGTATTTAAATCAATGATAAAACACCCAACACAGATAATGCACTTAAACCTGAATTAAATGGTAAGACAATAAAACCTTTGAGCATTTAATTACATTTTCTTGTTGTTTAATTTTTTTGTGGGGGGAATATTTACTTACAGACTCCATACTAGAACTGACAGTGCTTCTTCTTCTTCTTCCTCAGCCTTTGCCCGCTCGGTTGCGGGGTCGTCTCTCATGATCCGCATTGATTTGGCACAGTTTTTTTTTATGCCCTTCCTGACACGACCCTCCCTATTTTATCCGGGCTTGGGACCGGCGCTACAGTGCACTGGTTTGTGCATTTTAGTGGCTAGGTGCATATAACACAATTCAGTGTCTCCAATTAGCCTAGCTGCATGTTTTTGGACTGTTGGAGAAAACCGGAGCACCCGGAGGAAACCCACACGGACACGGGGAGAACATGCAAACTCCACACAGAAAGGACCCGGACAGCCCCGCCTGGGGATCGAACCCAGGACCTTCTCGCTGTGAGGCGACAGTGCTACCCACTTAGCCACCGAGAACTGACGGTACTTGTTACGGCATATTTGTCACATGATTTGGATCATTTAAGAAACTGAAAAAAAATAAACCCCATGCTATTCCAGAGAGGGACTTAAACAAACATCGCTTGAACCCCTTCCTCAACCCTAACTTGGTAACTGATTGCATAACCTTTATTAGCAATGATGAAAATATAATTGCAGTCTTTCACACAACTGTAAAGCAAGGACTTAATCACAAAATATATCAGGGGGAACATCCCCCAAAATACCCCCCCAATATACTGATGTACAAATGGTAAATAAACAGATTTCACTCACTAGCTTGGCATTATGTTAGGATCTGTCAGGGTTCCCATCAATTACTGATCAATTCATGGTTACAGCCTTGCTCTGAAGAAATTATAGGCCACTCTTCTTCAATAATCATGGATCATCATCATTATCATCTGGGTTCCGTGATGGCATAGTTACCTTGAAAAAGTAATCTGATTACTGATTACTCCTTTAAAAAGTAACTTAGTTACTTTATGGATTACTTGATTTTAAAAGTAACTAAGTTAGATTACAAGTTACTTTATTAGTTATATAACGCGGAATATTTCAAAGATATTCCTTTGCAATACTTTATCATTTGGCTGCCAACTTGTGTGTACTGATGAGACTCAATTGAATCCCAGAACATGCCAGTGTGAATGCATGGAAAACAAATTTTAATTTTCTTTTAAGAATATGATACAGACTGACCGACACTATTACGCTAAATCAGCATTGAAAATTGACTTTACTTTTAATAGCCTTCTACAATGCTGGAGCTTCTTAAAACGGAAGATTTTCTTTTAAATAGAAGTGTTATTTACCTGCTATTAAATTGTTTTCCAACAAAATCCGCACAATTTGGCGGATAATCGCCCAATCTGGCAACACTGGAATGCGCAGAGCCAGCTGGCGCTTTTACTCGTAGTAAATAGTACTACTGTACTTCTGTAATGGTGTTGGTGGTTGACATTGATGTTGAGTGTATTACTGCACTGTTTTGGTGAAGAACTACTCATCTGAGGTGCGCTGCTCCTGCCTGCAGAAATGCTGCCGCAAAAAAATTGCCGGCAAAGCGGTGGTGGGGGGGCCGGAGGGGTGGCCGAAGATTACTTTATGGTGGCCATGGCAACCACTGGCCCCCCCCTGCCAAGAAGAAAGCAAAAATATCTTTTCACTAAGGAAAATGACAAAAATAGTAACGCACAGTAACTTGGATAAGTAACTTTAATCTGATTACTGGATTGGAAATAGTAACGCGTTAGATTACTCGTTACTGAAAAATGTGGTCAGATTAGAGTAACGCGTTACTTAGTACCGCGTTACGTGTAACCCAGACCATCAGTGTCTGGGTTACACGTTTAGTAAATCATTACTTTCCCTCAGCTTCTCAAAATGCTTTACTCCGTTTATTTTATGAACGAGCTTTTATATTCGAGCTGTACTAAAGCGGTACTGCTAGGACCCGAGGATCCAGGGTTGGAATCTCCGGTCAGGCGTCTGCACGGACGTTATTGGCTAATGCCCGGTAAATGAGAGGTGGTGGGCCAAACAGCCTAGCCCCTGAGAGGTGCACTTGTCTCGGTGCAGGTCCCAAGCCTGGATAGGAAGGGCATCCGGGGTAAAACTGTCCCCAGTCTGGTATGTGGACCATACAAAACCTTCCAGAGGTGAAATGTGAAGAGCTGTGTGTATTTATAAACAAAACGAGGAACAACGTGGCATCGATACAAAACACTACTTCAGTGATAAAGGCGCCACCTTGTGGACAGATAATGCAACTCGGAGGTGAATCGACGATTGCTTGCTCTAACTGTCTGAAAGTTACAAGCATATCGTTTATTATCAATGGGTGTGGCGGAAACCCCTGAACTTAACAATTTGACAGGGTGTCCACTTACTTTTGGACATACAGTACAGTACAGTGTGTATTGTGTGTGGCATGCAGTCTTTTGTTCAGTAATGAGATTGAACCTCGGCGATGCTATCAGCCGGCTGGGCGCCCACACAGACGTACGATGGGCTGTGGGTCTGTTGTCGGAGGAAAGGGGTCCTCGCTTCCGGAGCAACAGCGCCCTCTGCTGGCCGATCGATGGCAGCGCGTGGCTCTCGTTGGTGGAAAGAAAGCAAAGTGGAGGTGGCAGAAGCAATGAGACACTGGCTATGACTAAATTGTGTGGAAAAAATACATACATACAAAAGTACGTACAGCTTTCTTTACTGCAATAGCACATAACAGTGTAATAAACCCCCAAAAAAAGTACAAAAGGTTCAAAACGATCTTTAAACTCAAGTTATAATCACGGACGTTCACTTACAACCTATAAAATAAGAGCCACGTAACCAGGGCACGAAAACGTTCTCACCAAACACAAAAACAGACTTCGATCTCTTCTGAGCAACAGAAAATTATTCACACGTCCTTATTTCACAATTATAATCTCTCTTTCGAGTCTGTACACGACATCTACAAGCTTCGGATCTCTTACGGGCGTCGGCTTACTCTGTATAAATCTATATTAACATACAGAACAGGGCGGCACAGTGGCGGATTGAGTAGCACTCTCAGCAAGGATGCCCGGGGTACGCCCTTTGTCGGCGTGGGTTTCCTCCGGGCGCTCCGGTTTCCACCCACAGGTCCAAAACCGTGCAATGTTGGAATTTACCACCTGATGTGGTTTATACAGAGGAAATGAAAACGCTTTTTCGGCTTCCTCGGCTACACGCACGGCAGAAGGCACTGAGACGTCCACCGTACACGCCACGTTCAGTCATAATGAACCCGGGGTCGGCGATTGATGTGTTTAATTAGACCCCCGGCGGTCCTCGGGGAGCAGCACGTCCTGTAGAACCGAGTTTGTGGTTCTACACGGACCGATAAAAACAACGTGACGTATTCTGATTATATGAGCGATTGTGCAGAGCGACCACGACTGGGTCCGAATACCGGGTCACTATAACTCCATGTGATTCCATTAGGTAGATTTCGTCGGTGGTGGTGTTCAGGCGCGCTCCTTGCGCTTTAACTTCGAGCTCCTCTTGGTGGCGGCGTTCTTGTTGATCAGCTTCAGAACTCGTTCCTTATGATCCAGGACTTTCATCATGGTGTCCCTGGCTTCAGATACCTGGTCCATCACCAGCTTGCAGCGCTGCATGTTACCCTGCAGGGGGCGACAGGGAGACACACAATACAGACGAGTCATTTAAAAAAAAATACTGTCATCAGCACTGAACACAACTGAATCAATTTTATTACTTTTTTAATTTTATTATTTATTATTTTTTATATTTTATATTATTTTTTATATTTTATATTATATATATCATTGCACCTGTGTATAATGACAATACAGATTCTATTTTATTCTAAAAGTATATTCATTGATTCATTGAACAACTGATTCGTTTAATCATTGAGTCTCTAATTCGTTAATTTACTGATTCGTTTATTTATTGATTCATTGATTCGTTGAGTCATTGATTCACTGATTCGTTTATTCATTTATTCACTGATTTGTTTATTAATTGATTTGCTGATTCATTGATTCATTAATTTACTGATCCGTTTATTTATTAATTCACTGATTCGTTCATTCATTTATTCACTGTATCATTGATTCATTTATTTACTGATTCGTTCATTCATTTATTCACTGTGTCGTTGATTTATTTATTCACTGATTTATTAATTCACTGATTTGTTGATTCATTGATTCGTTTATTCATTGAATCACTGATTCGTTTATTTATTGATTCACTGATTTATTAATTCACTGATTTGTTGATTCATTGATCCGTTTATTCATTGAATCACTGATTCGTTTATTAATTGATTCGCCGATTCATTGATTCATTAATTTACTGATCCGTTTACTTATTAATTCACTGATTCGTTCATTCATTTATTCACTGTATCATTGATTCATTTATTTACTGAGTCATTTATTTACTGATCGTTTATTCATTGATTCACTGATTTGTTAATTCACTGATTTGTTGATTCATTTATTCCCTCGATTCGTTGATTCATTTATTAATTGACTGATTCATTTATTCACTGTGTCGTTGATTCATTTATTCACTGATTCGTTTATTTATTGATTCACTGATTTATTAATTCACTGATTTGTTGATTCATTGATTCGTTTATTCATTGAATCACTGATTCGTTTATTAATTGATTCGCTGATTCATTAATTTACTGATCCGTTTACTTATTAATTCACTGATTCGTTCATTTATTCACTGTATCATTGATTCATTTATTTACTGAGTCATTTATTTACTGATCGTTTATTCATTGATTCACTGATTTGTTAATTCACTGATTTGTTGATTCATTTATTCCCTCGATTCGTTGATTCATTTATTAATTGACTGATTCATTTATTCACTGTGTCGTTGATTCATTTATTCACTGATTCGTTTATTTATTGATTCACTGATTTATTAATTCACTGATTTGTTGATTCATTGATTCGTTTATTCATTGAATCACTGATTCGTTTATTAATTGATTCGCTGATTCATTAATTTACTGATCCGTTTACTTATTAATTCACTGATTCGTTCATTTATTCACTGTATCATTGATTCATTTATTTACTGAGTCATTTATTTACTGATCGTTTATTCATTGATTCACTGATTTGTTAATTCACTGATTTGTTAATTCACTGATTTGTTGATTCATTGATTCACTGATTTGTTGATTCATTGATTCACTGATTTGTTAATTCACTGATTTGTTGATTCATCGATTCACTGATTTGTTAATTCACTGATTTGTTGATTCATTTATTCCCTCGATTCGTTGATTCATTTATTAATTGACTGATTCATTTATTCATTGATTCACTGATTTGTTGATTTATTGATGAATTCATTGTCTGCTTCACCCGTTTTATTTTCCATCACAAAACACACACACACACACACACACACACACACACACACACACACACACAGTTAAGTAATTGTTTGTTGTGCTCTAACGTGCCATCACGCCACAACATCATTTTTACCTGGATGAGCTCGTTGATGCGGTGCAGGTCATCATCGGCTCCGGCTCTCTTCTTTGGGATCAGTCCTTCCTGCAGGGTGGTGAGGCGGCTGTACACGTCATGCTCCAGACTCGTCTACGTTTGAAATGGAACAATTAACCGTCAAATAGTTATGCACATGCATTCAACCTAGTCGTATGGAATTCCCAGATCGCATTTCCTCTGTACTGCTGCAGACCTCCACTCCTGAACGCGGAAAGTCGTGACTAACACACGCCCCCTCCGACACGTGTGCAGTACCGAGCGCTTCTTTTCACCTGCCTATGGAGATCTGTATCATGCGCGGAGAGCGGAGAGTCACGTACCGAACCGATATCCATTATCCACCGTCTCACTGTGCAGCGCCATCGATCGGCCGGCAGAGGTCGGGATCGCGGCAGTTATGAGAGATTCCCTACGGCCCTCCCGTCCTCGGACTAACCTGCGTAGGCACCCGACCGGCCATCGTTTGGGCTAGCTCGCTCTACCGCGGCACCGCCCGGACAGAGAGAAATCTGTGAGAATGGGTCTTACCAGCTGCTTGAGCTGCGCAGCACACAAATGCACTTTCCAGCCCTGGGCACGACACGCAACCCCCTTCTGACTGGCGACGTCCTGCAGGGAACTCTTCTTCTCGTCTGGAAAAACAAACCAACCAGTTAAACACACCGGACAGTTACCAGTGGGTCGTGACTCCTGGGTCACCAGTAAAGCCGCCCTGACTGAGGTGACACCAGCTAAGGACGGCCTGTGCTACTGGGGTGTAAGCAAAGGCTCGTCTTGTGTTTCATGCACCATAAACGTATTTATTTGGGTTTTATTTAAAAGGTGTGTTTGTTTTAGCTTGTCTTTATATTTTGGGACCGTTTTATATTCATGCACCACGAAAGCAAAAGCTCAGCGACCTTTCTCATCAGTAACGGCGGCCGACGTACTGACCTTTGATCCGGATGTCGGTGTATCTCTGGAAGTGGTGATAGGCGGCCCTCCAGGGGTTCCTGTAATGACGGAGGAGGGTGATGGGGGGTCTGGGGCGGACGGGCACGTATCGCACACCTTCTTCATCTGCAGGAAGCGGCGGAACACACATCCGGAAACGTTTTAATCCTATTTACGCACCGCTGTGATCGTTTTAACGTACGGATAAGGACCACTCACCCACATATTCACGCGGAGGTGACCGCGCTCTCTCGGCCTTGCTCCCCGGAGTTCTGCCGCCGGCCCTTTCCTCGTCCGTGCTGTTGGTCTCCATCATCTCGCCCTCCTCGTTGGAGATGACGTGCTGCTGTTTGCGCGGCTTCTTTCTCGGGGAAGCGCCGGGCGGAAGATCTCCGGACTGAAGGGGCGCGGTGAGGCCGGGGGCCTGGGAGGGGATGGTGAGGGCTGCGGGATCATACATTTATTATAATATTACGAACAGATTATTATTATTTAAGCAATTATATTGTTTATTTACTGTCTTTGTCACAGTGAAACACCGTGTGTCAAGTTCTATACGTGTTTATATATTTATTTCCCAATTTGATAATTAATCTGACTGGGACCTGACTGGGACGTGTCCATGCTCTCCGCCTCCCGCTTGACCTTGACCTCTATGAGCGTGGAGCCGAGTGCTGCGGTGCCGCTGGCCGCCGGCTGGGCGGGAGAGGAGACGGCGTTGGCCACGGACGCAGGAACAGGAGGAGTCACGGCCATGGCTGCGGGGAGCGCGGACAGAACCGCGGCGGGTTGAGACGGAGGGGCGGAGATGGGCTGAGCCAGCAGGGTGGGGATGGCCTGCGTGAGATGCTGGGCAGGAACCGAGAGGGGCTGCTGATCTCCCCCGTGAGCGGGCAAAGCCTCCACAGCCGCCATCAACGGAGACATCATGGTGATGTGGGCGTCGGCCTTGGGCTTGATTCTAAAGGGAAATAATTCGGTGATGAACCGAGTGATGAACAGATGAGGTGCTGCAAGTACTAAGCACTTTTATAAGCTTACCCCGCTGGGCGTGGAGATCCAGCCAGTCTCACCCCACCTTCCACTCTGATGGACGTCGGCTCGCTAGACTGCGCCGGGATCAGACTTTTACGTACGGCCCTAAAAAACAATCCCAGGTTCAATAGAAATACACCCAGCATATACGCTAGCACAGGCAACACAAAACGAAACACAGTGGAACCTCAATTTAACGGACTAAATGGGGGGAGCACCGGTCCGTAAAACACAGTTGTCCGGAACAGTGAAGTTTTTGTCCCAGAAGTTGCAAAAATATACAAAAACGCAGCACCAAGGTCCACAAAAGTGCCAAACATGCACATATGATTAACAATAAAATGAATGACTTAAATAGTAATCTAACATATCATGTAGAACCACCTGTAAATAAATAATAAAATTGGTGTTCTGCACTACTGGGGAGAAATTTAATTTACCGTGTGTGGTGGAGGAGAACCGAGCTCTAGAAATTGCAAAAATGAAGCATAACACACAGAACGAAAGGCGAGAACAAAGCGAGACTCCCGACAAAATAAATATAATGATATTATGGCTATATACGTGGCGTGTCAAGTTTCCGTTTCATATAAAGTTGATGACGTTTTTAGAGGGCGGGGTGCGCGGCTTGGTACTCCCGTCATTTCTTTTATTACATAAAGTGTACTAGTTTGACGTGAGTTAAGTAATTACGTATTTTTACATTATTTACAGGTCTTTTCGAAGAGATCTTTAATGTTGTCAGCACGAAAGTGGTGCTGTCTTTGTCGTTGCAGGCTAGGGCATTCAATCAGTATATGTTTAACTGTCAGGGTCACGTTGCAGTTCTGGCAGGTAGGGGGGTTCGTCTCCTGTAAGTAGATGTTTCACGACAAAATAAAGCCTCTCCCTCACGTAAACAAGAGAGACGTGCGCCAGCTAGTGGACGATTACTGAACTACTGGTCTCTCTACGCTTCTCAGGGGAATTTTAAACAATCGGACCGGACCTTCTGTTTTCCAGATTTTGCCCGTTAAATCAAGACTCCACTGTGGTTTACAAGATGTTTATTAGGATTATATTCCTCATGTTTTTACACTTTGTTTACATTCATGACAGGAACGGTAGTTACTCGTTACACAAGATTCATCAGATCACAAGGTTATATCGAACACAGTCATGGACAATTCAGTATCTCCAATTCAGCTCACTTGCACGTCTTTGGACCGTGGGAGGAAACCCACGCGGACACGGAGAGACCATGCAAACTCCGCACAGAAAGGACCCGGACCCGGACCGGACCGGACCGCCCCGCCTGGGGATCGAACCCAGGACCTTCCTGCTGTGAGGCGACAGCGCTGCCCACTTCACAAGATATAACATAAAGGCTCCACAAAAAGGCGTTCGTGTACAAGCCTGGTAAAATATGTTACGTTAATTATTATTATTTTTCCAGCCCACGCAGGTTCGAGTTTTACGTTACTTTAAACACATTATTATGCCATTTGTGTCATGATCTGTGTTATGTTTAGTCCGTTTACTTCAGACCTCAAATCTAGATGTATTCTAACTAGGACTGTCAAAACGATTAAAATTTTTAATCGCGATTAATCTCAGAATTTCATATAGTTCATTGCGATTAATCACATTTTTTTTATTATTTTTTTTTAATAGGAGGTGGTTTTAATGTTATGGCTGATCGGTGTACATACACTAACATACACAATCAACACAGTCTTGTTCCCTGGGTTCTGACAACTCACACTAGTGACTATATTACTTGCATCTTTGCACAATATTGCATGTTTTTGCACCTTATTCTCACCTTATTCTACCTGCTGCTATATAAACCCTACGCTGCGAACTGGATATCAGAATACGTTTTTATTAGGGCTGTCGAAGTTAACGAGATAATATTAACGCGTTGCAGTGTTGCCAGATTGGGCGGTTATCCGCCAAATTGGGCGGATTTTGTAGGAAAACTATTTAATAGCATTTAAATAACACTTCTGTTTATTATAGAAGCAACAGCATTGTAGAAGGTTATTAAAAGTAAAGTCAATTTTCAATGCCAATGGTCAGTCTGTATCATATTCTTGAAATGATAAAGTATTGCAAAGGAATATCTTTGAAATTCTTCCTCATAATGTTAAGGTTGCTATATTTTGGTTTTTCACTTGTCAGGGAAAATTAAGAGAGAAAAAAGCTTATTATTATCATGCGTGTGATATATATATCATTTACGTGATCTGCGTATCACGTTACCACTGTGTGTTGTACGTCACTGAGCTGATATGTGTATCAGGTGAGCAGCGGGTAACGGCGTGTTATGTTTAAGTGTGACGCTCCAAGTTGTGGATTAAGCAATAAAGACAAACACGTTCTCCACATAACTAGTATCATTTGTATTTCGTGGTTAAGTACAAAACATAACAATGCGGGTCTTCGTGATGTAATTCTACATGGCACTCACTGCCTGTATAGGTACATTTTTCCTGTGTAGAATTTGCGTTAACGGCACTATTTTTTTTAATCGCGTTAAACTGAGATCGCGTTAAGGCGTTATTATCGCGTTAACTTCGACAGCCCTGATTCTAACATACGTGGGCTGGGATGGTGTGTCTTAAACTAGCTCACTTACCCCTCATTCACCGGCTTCTTCCGGAGGATGCTCGGTCTGGGGGAGGAGACGAGCGTGGGTGCGCCTGTGCCCGTACCCTGTGGGTGCGCCTGGACGACCGTGGCGGCGGGCTGGGTGGCGCAGAACGCGCTACCGATCGGGTTGGCCACGAACGCTGTGCTCTCTGCGAGGACGACACCTACGGCACAACAAAAGCAACTGTTAGTTATTCAAGTCCAGCTCTTCGTCTGTTCACTTTTACCAACCGCCCGATGCCGGTCAGGAAAAACCGGGCGTAATGCACGCGGACTCTGACACATCCTACATTTCCGTATTTATTCATTGTTAACTATCCATACCTGGAGGTTTCGGCTCTGGCTGCGGCTGCTGCGCGGCTACCGGAACCTGCTGGATCGCCTGCGTGGCGATCGGTGCGGCGGCGTGTAGGCCCTGCACCCCGATCGGCGCGGCCTGCACGCCATGCTGGATGTTCTGAGCGCCGATCTGAGCCGACTGCAGGCCGATGCGATCCACAGCCATGAGCACGGTAGTGGCCACGCCTACTCCGGCCTGAGCGGGAAGGGCCGAGCTCGGAGCCTGTGCCGTGACTGGAGACGAATTAGACGAGGGGTTGGAAAATACACAACGATATGTACGTTTTAGGTCACAATTAGCTCACAGTAAGCCCATGCAACCTCTATGACAGGTCTGGAGGACACAAAAACGGTCTAGAAGAGTCTAGAGGAACACAGGAGCTTCACATCGTCATGGGCCGCCATGCCAGGAAGAAATCCTCGCTCTAAAACTAAAGCTCGACTTAAGCCTGAGGTTTGATGTTAATCACACCGTGTGGCCAAAAGTATTTGGACACTTGACCTTATTTGAGCTTGTTGGACATCTCACAAGGTTTTGAAGTATGTGTGTGGGAATTTGTGCCCATTCAGACGAAATACGACAGCATTTGTATGGCTGGACACAGTTGATGTTCCGGTCAGGGCTCTGTGCAGGCTTTTATGTCTTTATAGAGCTTGCTTTGTGCACAGGGGCATGCTGGGAAAAGGCCTTCCCTATACCGTTGCTGCAGAGCCCTGCCCTAGGCACAGAGGTAAAGCACGCTAGCTTATCAGACCTCTGCTGGCTGATCTGTGGTGCTGCACAGAGACGGGAAGGGGGGGGGGCGTGTGTGATAGAGGGGGCGTGTTAGGGAGTCGGATATGACTAAATTGGCAAGAAAACTGTGTAGCTAACACGTTGATGCGATATTCATAACAGCGTCGTAACGATGGATTAGTGGTTATGATACTGGACTATTAAATGTAAGGTTAAAGGTAACAGTTGTGCCTGTCAGACTGACTGATTGGAGAACCTGCCAAATGCATAAACGTTAACCACAGTTGATTCGGCTACATCGAACATTATATGGAACAAAAAATGACTCTCCGAGGTGCTCAGGTGGCACTGAGGTAAATTCCAGTAGCCCACTAGCTAAGGTTTGAATCCCCAGTTGTGCTATCGACCGGTCCGGCATTTAGATTCAGCGTCCTACATGGGGTGTGGTACTGCATTGTGAAGGTGCGACAGGTCAGTGGGTTTACCTGGATAGGGTCGTAAGGTGGACACGGTGGAGGTGATGGGGGTGTAGGGGTGTGTGAGCGGATAGGCGGACGAGTATGTGGGTACAAAATACTGGAACTGGACTGGTACGGGCGGCCTGCGTACAAAGACACATTAAAACGATTAACAATTAAATACTGGGTACGGATAACGTTCAGGTACTACTGGGACCGATGTACCGATCAGGCATAACATTAAAACCACCTCACTGTCCATTTTATCAGCTCCACTTTGTAGTTCTACAATGACTGACTGTAGTCCATCTGTTTCTCTACATGCTTTGTTCATGCTGTGTTCTAATGGTCAGGACCCCCACAGGACCACCACAGAGCAGGTATTATTTAGGTGGTGGATGATTCTCAGCACTGCAGTGACACTGACATGGTGCTGGTGTGTTAGTGTGTGTTGTGCTGGTATGAGTGGATTTTTAAACACCTCACTGTCCCTGCTGGACTGAGAATCGTCCACCAACCAAAAACGTCCACCCAACAGCGCCCGGTGGGCAGCGTCCTGTGACCACCGATGAAGGTCTAGAAGATGAGCGACTCAAACAGCAGCAATAGATGAGCGACCGTCTCTGACTTTACATCTACAAGGTGGACCGACTAGGTAGGAGCGTCTAATAGAGTGGACAGTGAGTGGACACGGTGTTTAAAAACTCCAGTAGCGCTGCTCATACCAGCACAACACACACTCTGTGTTGAGAATGATCCACCACCTAAATAATACCTGCTCTGTGGTGGTCCTGTGGGGGTCCTGACCATTGAAGAACAGGGTGAAAGGGGGTAACAAAGCATGCAGAGAAACAGACGGACTACAGTCAGTAATTGTAGAACTACATAGTGCAGTGTATATTCTAAACATTTATGTGGCAAAAATTCTATCTAGGTTTAAGGTCACCTGTTGTCACTGCGGGTCTCCATGGTGACGGGGTTTGGGGAGGAACGCTGGCCGGAGATGGGAATCAGGTTGGTTCTCTCTCCGGAATACTCCGGCGGGATACGAGGGGCAGTGTGGGCGATCGGCTGAGGAACCACTTTAGCTAAAGGGAAAAAACACAAAGCCAGGACATTATCAGAATATTTTAGAATATCTGTCTGTACCTAACATCAAAGATCCATGGGTTTGAAGGGTATGTGTATTTCTGGGCTATAATCAGTGTGATTTCTGTCTAATTCAATAAGGAGGCATCTCAGGAGATCAAAGAACCCCAACTCAACTTACTCACACACAAAATGCTTCCCTTAAATGATTTATTAGATGGAAGAGTCACAGACTCGTCTTGGATTTCCCAAAAATCATCTATATGACCCCTAAAGACTTCCAGAACTGGAGTGGACTGACCAGAACCCCCCCCCTCCTGTTTATTAAACAACAGCTCTGTCTTACCAACAGGGATGGCGGAGCTGGTGACCGCCGTGGCGTGGGAGGAGTGGGACGCCATGGTCACGGTGACTATGGTACCGCTGCTCATCTGGGTATGCGGTGCCGAGCCTGTACGATTAATAAAACATATTCAGAATCACACGGCACGCACGTAGAGGGACGCGAGTTCCCGGACGTTTCACGCCGGTACCTGTCGTGGTGCTTGACGGGACGGTGTTGGTGGCTAAAATGGGCGCGACGGTCGCCGCAGCAACAGGCGTCACCGTGCTGAAAATGGGCTTCTGTAAAAAAAAATGTGAAACAATATAATTACATAAAGTTTTTTTAACAGATGTTTGGGTCATTTGTACTATTTTTTTTTTTTTTAAAGCTTTAATATCGCTTTTAAATAATCATTTCGCTTTAATCAACACTGGCAGATCCGGTTCTACCAGAACACACAGGGCGCAAAGCAGGAACACCCTGAACAGGGCACGAAAAATACACCTTATAAACAAAACAGCTTTTCCAGCTGCACCACCTTGTCCAGTAACATTATCATACACTCCATTGCCAAAAGTATTCACACCCCCATCCAAATGATTGAATTCAGGTGTTCCGATCACTTCCGCCGGCCACAGGTGTATGAAACCGAGCACCTCGGCATGCAGACTGCTTCTACACACATCAGTGAAAGAACGGGTCGCTCTCAGGAGCTCAGTGAATTCCAGCACGGTACCGTGATGCCACCTGTGCAACAAGTCCGGTGGTGAAACTTCCTCACTACTAAATATTCCACAGTCGACCGTCAGTGCTGGTATAACAAAGTGGAAGCGATTGGGACCGGTCAGCGGATGCTGAGGAACATAGTGCGCAGAGGTCACCAACTTTCTGCAGAGTCCATCACTACAGAGCTCCAAACTTCATGTGGCCTTCAGATCAGCTCAGGAACAGCGTGTAGAGCTTCACCGAGCGCAATGCAACAAATTGGACAATTTCATGCTCCCGACTCTGTGGGAACAGTTTGGGGATGGCCCCTTCCTGTTCCAACATGACTGCGCACCAGTGCACAAAGCACAAGGTCCATAAAGACGTGGATGAGCCAGTTTGGTGTGGAAGAACTTGACTGGCCTCAACCCGATAGATAGAACACCTTTGGGATGAATTAGAGCGGAGACCGTGAGCCGGACCTTCTCGTCCAACATCGGTGTCTGACCTCACAAACGCGCTTCTGGAAGAACGGTCAAAAATTCCCATAAACACGCTCCTAAACCTTGTGGAAAGCCTTCCCAGAAGAGTTGAAGCTGTTATAGCTGCAAAGGCCGACATCATATTAAACCCTATGGATTAAGAATGGGAGTCACTCAGGTTCATATGCGTGTGAAGGCAGACGAGCGAATACTTTTGGCAGTATAGTGCACCTCACTGGCATTCAAACTAACGATCGCGGGTCTGTACCTGGGTCATGCTGTGTGCCGGCTGGCCTTTCTGGGTTCCCATGGCCGGATGGGAGGGCAGCGTGATGCGCGTCGGTGTGTCCCTTGGAGCCGGCGGCCTCTGAACGCTGATCGTAGCCGGAGGAGGGTGGATGGCGAGACCCGGGCGCCTGCCGCGTGAAGAGCAACAGCGACGTTTACGTTAATCGAACATACGCAGCACCACACGGCGAGAAAAAAAACGAATGAGGATGGACAACCAACCCGTGTACTATCTCTGCCGTGTGTGTTATGGGAGACTGCATTCTGGCTGCTGAGATGGGAGCCACCACGGTGGGTAGCACGGCGGTGGAGGTGATGGCCGTAGGTCGAGACTGCGCGCGCGCGCACACACACAGAAAACAATAATATTGAGCATCAGCTTCTGATAGGACACAGGATGTCAGTATAGTAACGTATATCATATACATTACACTCGTATAAACACAACACAGCAATGACAAACGTGTGTATGTATGTATGATAAAAAGGCGTTCCCTCCCTCAGACATAGCCAATCATGTCCGTGTAGTCGCCTGACCGGCTGATAGCACCGCTGAGATTCAAACCCTGGATTTCAGAAGTACTGTAGTGTACTCACTTTTATTTATTACACTAATGTTATTTAAACTAGGTTTGTCTGTGCCTCTTAAACGTTCTTCCAGTCTAGTCATATCCGATTCCCCTGGTTATATCTCCCCTCTACTGCTGCAGACCCTCACTTTTGCTAACACACGCCCCCGCTTCTTCTCACCTGCACCAGGTGGGTTCATATGGGGATCCGTATATCGCACGGTTCCTGGTGCAGTGTCAACGACCAGCCAGCAGAGGTCATAACTGCAGCAACAAAACCAAATCCGTCGCCCCTGCGTTCACACCGGCTGTGACTTTTCACCTCTTGATGCCCAAATCGTTAATCGCTCATTGCCTGTGGGCAACTCGAGTTGACCATCGGTTGCCATGGTTTGATTGACGCCAAGCAAATGCCATGGCGGTACGGCGTACTTTACTGGCTAGTATCTACAGACCTGACCACGAATCGGACACGTTCCTGCTAAAAATATAGATAAAATATGCTAAAGATACCTCGAGAGTGAGTTTCTCTTTGATCTCTTTGAGCAAGTACGTTGCTATAGGGCGTTGGTCATCGGCACAATCGCTTCACTCCTAATTCGAGAATGAATATAAATGGGGATATAAACGTACCGGAATGGACTGATGGATGATGTGCTGCTTGGCGGCCGGCTGACCCGGTGCTGCATTCGCTCCACACGCGGGTCTCAGAACAGCTGGACCTTTGGTGCTGGACATCACAGCTGCAGCGGCTGCACCTGAAACATCCGAGACCACAGATTATTAGATCCTTTAAAACGCTCCTACCGAGATGCCTCGGCAATATTCTGACCGGATAATGAGGAGCTCCATGCGCTTTCTCAGCTGTATCTCAGAGGCGACTACATTCTCATTGATGTTTAATTTGTATACAGGTGCACGAGAGTCGTTTATTTGTAAATTGGGGCTCGTTTGGTACGCTGTATAAGTAGAGCGTCTAAATGATCTGATTATGAGCTCCTCTCTACTGAGGCAGCTGATCAGGTAGGCAGCAGGCAGCAAGGCAGGATCAGAAACCAAATTAAGATGCCATATCTCCAGTATATACGAAATATGCAATTAACTGTAAAAATACAAACTTTAATGTTTGTGTTTAGGGGTTTAACATTTTTCATTCGTGTTTGTTTTTGTGTTTATTGCCATATTAGCAACACATTGGCTATTTTATGGCATAGAATTTTTTTTTAATTTTTTTTTGAGATCCTTACTATTAGAAATGTATTTTAAAAAAAATAGTAGAAAAACATAAAAAGTAATAGTAAAAAATATGCTCAGATAATTTTTTCATTCGTGTAGCGTCACTGGTTTACTGCTTAATCTGCACTACGAGGCATCCTAGCAATCCTACAGCAATTCAGTTAGCAATCGCTTAGTCAAAATGTCCAAGATGTCGAAGACTAAAGCAGCTAAAAAAATGACACGACGCAGGTTAGTAGGGCCCTAATTATATAAGATCCTAAACAGACACATTTAACGTGACTAAAAAGTGACATAAAGGGGGAAAAACTTGAATGGGATGGAACACAATCCACCAAACGCACTGCTATACCGTAAACTCACCCCGGGGTAGGTGGGAGGTGAATGTGTGTGGTGGCGCGGTGGGAGAAGTGATCTGCAGTGCAGGCGTGCTGCTCCTGATTATCTGTACGTTGGTCATCAGGTGGTGCAGGTTACCCGGTCCCTGCGATTAAACACAAAAACATGAAACGGATCGACTTTCTCCACCATCTGTACTTCCAGCACAGAGAATATGAGAAGATTCCGGACTGGTCTCCTACCTGCTGACCGCTGATGGTAGCCACCGGGATGGGGGCGGAGGGAATGTGGCCCTGAGTGGCAGCCGGGGCCGGAGCGATCAGCCGACTGGGCATGGGAGACCTCAAACCAACCTGACAGAACAAACAGGAACCGCGTGATCAAAGCGATTCTGTACTTAAGCTCAGTTACTGCCCGGTTACCACTGTCGGACTCCTGAGCAAGACTGTAATTTAGGTAGAAATCAGTAAAAGGTTTATAATGAAGATCTGAAACCTGGCCGGGTGCTAGGAGAGCCGGTGGCGTCGCCATGGTGACGGTGGGACCGGGCTGAATGGGCACGTGATGCGCCAGAGTCTGGGTCTGCATCTGAGGGTACGGTCTGACCACCACGGTCTCCTGCTTCTCATCACGAAACGACAGGGCTGCTCCGATCACGCCGCCGCTGGGGTCCTGAGGGTGAGGGCGGTCCGGGTCCCTGCTGCTGTCTTCTGCACCTGCGTTACAATCAGTTCAGTTCAATTAAACTCACTAAAAATTACCACGTCATTATACACACGAGAAGTGAAATGATTTATAAAATAAAGTGAAAATTATTGGGAAAATAAAGTAGAAATAATTTGGAATATAAAATTAAAATAATTTGGAAAATAAAATTAAAATAATTTAGAAAATAAAATTGAAATAATTTAAAGAATGAAACTGAAATAATTTGGAGAATAAAATTGAAATTTATGAAAATAAAATTGAAATAATTTGGAGAATAAAAACAAAATAATTTTAAGAATAAAGTTAAAATCATTTGGCAAATAAAGTTTAAATAATTTGAAGAATAAAGTTTAAATAATTTGGAAAATAAAATTAAAATCATTTGGAGAATATAATTGAAATTATTTGAAGAACAAATTTGAAATTATTTGGAGAATAAAATTGAAATTATTTGAAAAATTAAATTGAAATGATTTGGAGAATAAAATTGAAATAATTTAGAGAATAAAAATAATTATTTGGAAAATAAACATTTAATTTAATTAAAAACACGTAAATATTTTGGATGGAAAGTAAAATAAAAATTATTTGGAGAAATGATTTAAAAAATAATATTTAAATATGCTGGAGAGTAAAATTAAAATTATTTGGAGAATAAAATTGAAATAATTTGGAAAATAAAATTAAAATAATTTGAAAAATACAATTAAAATAATTTGAAAAATAAAATTGAAATAATTTTGCGAATACAGTTGAAATTATTTGGAAAATAAAGCTGAAATGTTTTTAATAAAGTTATTAGAAGAATAATATTAAAATAATATGGAGAATAAAGTTGTAATATTTTGGATGCTGGTTTTGCTCTGTACCAGTTTATAGAAGCCTGGACGAACTGACCTGCAAGTTCTGCTTCAACAAAAGAGACTCCGAGTTCATCTGGATCTTTCTTCTAAATAATCAGTTTCTTATAAAGTGGTTCCAGCGTCCGTATACTAATGACACACTGATACTGATGTGCAGGAGATCGAGTTTCTTTATTAGTGCCACTAATACGAATCCTCAACGTCCCTCATTTTAACATCAGGAGGAGTAACGACCAAAATATTTCAACTTCATTCTCCAGATCAAATCTTCTGTCCCTGACAGGTGAAAAGAAGCGACTTGAATCACCCACTATCACTGGGATCAAGGGTCTGGATCCGCAGTGGTGCTATCGGCCAGTCTGGCTTCGACGGATTGCCGTCCTTTCCCGTACGTTACCTAATTGCTCCCAGTGATTCCGGTGAAGCGTGACCCACCGTGACCCTGATCAGGATTAAATGAAATGTACATCTACCTGTCGGACCCCCTGGTATGAGGTTACTGCTGGCTGCAGGCGGTCCTTGTCCCACTCCTGCAGAAGGCAGAGGCGCTCTGGGAAACTGCTGAGAACTCATCATACAGCAACAACCTAAAAGAACAGAATTTATTGTTTATTTAATATACCCTGATTTAATGAATGTTGTCGACTAGCATAGTACTATCTGTGGAGGAATGCTGGTCTTGGGTTGTTTTTGTTTGAAAATCCTACCCCAAAAGGTAAGTACTGATAATTATCCAGGGTTATAGTGGCCAGCTAGATCGTTTCCCCAAGCATTAATAGTATCAGTCAATAAATAAAGCCTTAAATATAATTAAAAGTATTTATTTTTAATGGAAGTTGAATCAATGCACCTCTGGTGAGAAGTTCCCAGTGTGGAGGAAACTCTACAGCAATGAATATAGTACTAGGAAGATAAAACAAACAAATAGATGAGTTTTATATGTAAGAAGAAGAACATAATGCTTAAGAAGCAATGCTTAATAATAATAATAATAATACCTGTTTTTTATGGCTGCGTCCTAAACCTAAATAAAGCAGTATGCGCGGATTGGAACACAGCCATTAAGACACTTCTAATCAGCTGGCGGGCTGATAACAAATTAGCATCATTGTTTTGACTTTAAGTATCATATTAACTACATCTAGGTCAAAATGTATCTTTAAAAAAAGGGTTAAAAATAAAATACTTATACATTTAGCACCGACGCACCGTCCAAGTTAGCATTAGCTAACATGTTAAGTCACAAAGTAGATGCTAGCGTAGCTGCTTGATAAATAATAAATCACAAGCTGGATGTACGAAGTATTTACAAACTTTTAAAGCAATTATATTATACATATTTATTTATAAACAACTATATTCAGCAGCTAAGCCGTTAAGCTTGTTTTGATCAGCAGCCCGTTAATCTCAGCTGCAAACAACACGCATGTTCATATCAAGCTCGATTTAATGCATCATGAAACCTAATTTACTTTAAATTAATTACGTGTAATAAAACCACATAAAATAAATATGATTAAGTAATACCGTGATTCAGTGCCGCTCCATGTTTACACACTGAAACTAGCAGCAGCAGTAAGGGGATATTTTGGTGTGTAAAATGGGGCAGGATCGTATTTCAAAATAAAAGTCCCCTTCAACGTCGACATTTTTGATGAATGTAGTAGGTGCCGCTCGTTCGCTGTCTGTTTTACTACCGCTTAATCCTGGTCAGGGTCGCGGTGAGTCAATTTCACTGGGCGAAGGGTGGGAGACAGGGCTCTCAAGTTTTTGAGTTTGCTTGGAGTGAGATGGTGGTGGTGCTTGGATGTGTCGATGTCCCTTTGCGGGGGAGGGGGGGTGTTTACAGGTGTGCGGTCCCATCAGCATAAACACAATTTGCCTCAAATGGGCCCCTTGAACAGCAGTGGTCATTGTCTCTTTACCTTATACTAAATTCTGTAATATTAAATAAATTGTTTTAGCTACGCCTTTCTAAACCAACAAAAAAAAAACCCAGACAAATTAAATAAAGAAAAACAAATGGGCCCATTGAACAGTGGTGGTTATTCTGTCCCTCTGTGTGTGTTTGTGTTTATGAGTGATGTTGTGTGTTGTGTTTGTGGCAGATTTTGATGCCTTGATGACCGATATTGGGGGCTCCCATTTAAAGCACTGTGGTTCAATGTCAGCCATTTTCATGGTCATGATGGATGACAGAGTTCCATCCAGAGCCAACGCGTTCCTGGTTTTGGTTTTATTAAGCCCCACCATGAAAAAAAAAAAACCCTCTCTGCATCTGCATTTGAGTGTGGTAGAACTAATACCAATTTGGCAATCGTAGACAGCCTCGGAAACCTGCTCATACCGGTCACCTTTGAAAAAATGAACCAAGGAAGCCTAATTTCACTCCTACATATTTTTGCAGTTATTAAGTTGCTCATGTCAATGGGTGTGTGCTGAATATTTCTTACCCTATTCTTCAGTGAGGTCATATTCCCCCACAAAGCCTCAATGTCAGACATGGCTGGGTCTTGGGGCATAGGGATGTCCATCAACTGGTAGTCCAGGAACTCCTCAGCCAGCAACAAGAAATTCTATTTTTCTGATTGGACGATAGGTTGCTAATTCAAGACAGCTGTATGAGCGCAGTCTGCCTTTGACTCGTGTGTAGGATAGGTTATAGTCATTTCTGTGCGGCGAAGTTAATCATTTCTCAGCGTGAGAAATACCATGTGTGGCGTGTGAGCTTGTGAGCTTGTGAGCTTGTTGAAATGCGTGTGTCTCACTCTCAATACGTGAGACTTGAGAGCCCTGGTGGGAGATGCCCCGGACAGGTCGCCAGGCCATTTCCAATTAACTTGGCTGCATGTCTTTGGATTGGCAGTTATAGCTTAGTTGTAACTTCAATAATTTCCTTCGGGATGAATAAAGTATCTATCTATCTATCTGTCTGTCTGTCTGTCTGTCTGTCTGTCTGTCTGTCTGTCTGTCTGTCTGTCTATCTATCTATCTATCTAGTGGTTAAGGTATTGGACTAGTAAGCAGAAGGTCACTGGTTCAAGCCCCGTCACTGCCAGGTTGCCACTGTTGGGCCCCTGAGCAAGACCCTTAACTCGCAATTGTTGCTTTGAATTGACGTGTCTGCTAAATGCCAAAAAATGTAAATGGATTGTGTGGGGAAGCCCACACAGATACGGGGAGAACATGCAAACTCCACACAGAAAGGACTCGGACCGCACCCCCTGGGAATCGAACCCAGGATCTTCTCACTGTGAGGTGACAGTGCTACCCACCGAGCCACTGTGCCACCCTTTCTCAATGGTTAAGGAATTTGCATTGCAATCTGAAGGTTGCCGGTTCAAGCCCCACCATCGTTAAGTCGCCACTGTTGGGTCGACCCTTAACCCTCAATTGCTCAGATTGCTCCACACAGAACCCGGACCGCACCCCCTGGGAATCGAACCCATGACCTTCTCACTGTGAGGTGACAGTACTACCACCGAGCCACTGTGCCACCCTTTCTCAGTGGTTAAGGAATTTGCATTGTAATCAGAAGGTTGACAGTTCAAGCCCCACCACTGGTAACTGTTGGGTCCTTGAGTGAGGCCCTTAACCCTCAATTGCTCAAATTGTTTTCGGTCATAATTGTGAGTAGCTAAATGCTGCAATCGATAACAAATTATCTACAAGCATTGGAAAGTTGTAGCCTAGCCAGGTTGCCACTGTTGGGCCCTTGAGCAAGGCCCTTAACCCTCAATTGCTCAGACAGTATACTCTGACAGTACTGTAAATCGGTTTGGATTAAAGCGTCTGCTAAATGCTGAAAATGTAAATAGTGTCATATTACAGACTCCGACCACTAGATGGCAGTATTAGATTAATAACATTCCTGGCTAAGGACCCGCTGTGGCAACCTAGCAAACGTGGGACTAGAACCAGTGACCTTCCGATTACTAGTCAAGTACCTGCCCACACAAAACTGCTTTTATATAAACTGCTTTATCCCTGGACAGGCAGACATCTACTGCTTTACTCCTTTCCAGGAGCAATTAAGAGTCGCCAATCTCACTTCTGCATGTTTTGGAGGGTAAATACCGGAGGAAAATCTGAAGACAGTGACCAGAGGTGGGGATCGAACCAAAGTCCTCAGGGTTCATGTTGTTCCTGCGACACCTACTCACTTGATCTGGTCCTCATACATTTTACATTTATATCTTCAGCATTTAGCAGACGCCTTTTATCCAAAGCGACTTACAGTAGTGTGACAGTATATTGTCTAAGCAGTTGGGGGTTAAGGGCCTTGCTTAAGGGCCCAACAGCGACCACCTGGCAGTGGTGGGGCTTGAACCAGTGACCTTTTGATTACCAGTCCAGTACCTTAACCACTAGGCTAGCGACCTGCACTGAGAGCGCACTGACAAGCCCCAAATACCCCTCAGATATTATCTTATCATGTCCATGCGGACACCCGATTGGTCGATAGCGCCGCTGAGATTCGAACCCTGGATCCCCAGATCTCAGCAGTACTGGGCTATCACACTTTACCTCCAGGAAATTCAAACCAAAGTCCAGAGAAAGAGAATTTAGACCAGGCTGGAACCTGAAGGAGAGCGTTCTTCCCCTTTTTGTTGCCGCATTGTTTTAGATTTTTTTGGTCTCCTGACACGCTTCCGCATTCTACGGCGCATTGTGAGAAGCACAAAGCCCGGTCACTTCCTGTGGAACTGGACGCCGCAGACACCATTGTGTCTGTACAATGCGCGTTTGGCCGGACCCGCCATCCTGTGCTGCATTCCAGAGGCACCTCGATTTAAAAAGAATGTGAAAATGCTGGATATCTAGAATCCACAAAGTTATTTCGGTCAGCGCTGTAAAACATACATCTTACCTATATTTACAACTGTGATCAGGTACAGTGCAGGGTATTTGAGGGATTCGGACCTTGCCTAGGGGCCCAACAGTGCCAACTTGGTGATGGTTAAGCTAGAACCAGTGACCTATTTGAACAACAGTCCAGTAGCTTAACTACTGAGCTGCCAAAGCCACATACTACCAATGTCTGAACAGGTTTACACAACTATGTATAGCTCTAGGACACCACCAAACCACAGCGAGAGCCATTATTATTATTATTAAGTATATCATGCTTTGCTTGTTACACATCAAGAAGTACAGCGGTACCTTGTAACTCGACGTCCCCTAAACTCGAAATCTTTGAAACTCTACGCTCTTCAAAGAGAAATTTGTATCCTAAACTCAGCGTGTGTTTGACCTACGCTTTGTTCAGCGCTCGGCTTGATTGGTAAAACCTGATCAGCGTGTGAATCTGATCTGAATCTGCTTCAGTGTGGAATAAGCGTCAGATCCAGGGTTACAGCTCCACATGTTTCTGTGTTTATCTGGATTCTCCTCCCTGTTTCACTTTAAAACTTGTGTTACAGCTCCAGCTTCTGAGAAACGGTGAGAATCAGAATCAGCTTCTCCCAGAGTCTAAAACGCTTCTGGTTCAGAATAAAGCTTAACGTGGTTTAATGTAGTAAAAGAAGGAGACAGGAGCACTAAACTTCTCTTCATTATTACTGCTCATAAGTTCCTCCACTAATCACATTCCTCACTCGCTCCTCACACACTTCATAGGAAATAACGGCACAGCGGCGCAGAAGCGATTTTGTCACTTCTCATGTGAATGCGCCGGTGCTGAAGGGAATACGGTATTCCAACATCGAGCATCTCCACCATTAAGAAGCATCAGGAAACAATAAAGAAGTAAAACTAAAGTGCAGCTTTTATTGTATTTTTATTGATGTTTAACTGTTAGTAATTGTATTTCAGTGTGTTTATATTATATTTGTGTTATTTTCAGTGTTTAAGTGTCAAAAACAACCTCATTATTTTACATGAGACTAAAATATCTGCAGCTCCACGGGACCATGGACGCATTAACAGGTTTCCCAAACATCTTTATGGGAAAAAATATCTTGATACTCAAATTTAAAACTTGACGCCACTCCCAGAACCGACTGACGTCCAGTTTTAAGGGAAGGGAGGGATGGGGGGAAGGGGGGTAGGTGATGTCAGGTGCATGACAGACCATTTTGGATCTGAAAAGCCTGCGAGGACCGACAGCGATCCTCTCTCTTCAGCATCATGTTACTATCACGCTGCACTGGGGGCATTACATCACACGGATATCGGGGTGACTTGGCAGCCGCGAGTCGATGTGCAATGCTAGGTGGTGTGGCTATTTTTCCTGAGAGGGTATCTGTTATTTTCGTTATGCGCCCCACGCCCGCACACGCGCACCAAACCCTCACCCCCTCACCCCCTCGCTGAAGGTCCTCTGCAGAGCTGAAGCAATAAATTCACAAATTCTTACATTGTTTAATTGATGTGTGTGGTGTTTATTTCATTTATCATCACAGTCCGCCGGGGTTATGATAGCGTGTTTAAACTCATGCCGCATACTTCAGATAGCGAAGGAGCAGACGGGCGATAACTCCAGCACCGCCGCTCCTCCATCAGAGCCGTAAAGTCATTAAGTGTCGAATGTAACCTGATAAATGATCATAAAATCATTCATCAATATGATTGATCAACAGTAAATAAAATCTCATTGGATATTTCCAGTGAGCTCATGTGGCGTATTGGTAAGAGATGAGGTCCGAGGGTTTGAATCCCAGTCTGGGCTCACATCAGTGCACCCTTAGTGCAGGTCCCACGCCCGGGTGGCTCTTTAATTTAACCCTTCACATTCCAACATGGATTGAATAAACAGGTATGAAGAATTTATTTGTGTAGTGAAATTCAAAGTGTAAGGTAACTGAGTCTGGAAAACTAACAACTGATTCTGTTAGTTAGATAGGTAGATGGGTAGGAAGCAAGGATGGAGGGAGGGAGGGAGGGAGGGAGGGAGGGAGGAAGGAAGGAAGGAAGGAAGGAAGGAAGGAAGGAAGGACAAAATGATGGGAAAAGGAAAGAAGAAGGAAGGTTGGAAAGAAGGAAGGAAAATGGAAGAAAGAAGGAAGTAAAGAAAAGGAAAGAAGGGCATAAAGAAGAAAGGAAGAAAAAAAGAAAAAAGGAAGGAAAAAGGAAGAAGGAAGGACTGAAGTAAGCAAGGAAAGAAGAAGGATGGAAAAAAGAAGGAAGAAAGGAAGAAAAGGAACACAGCAAAGAAAGGAATGAAAGAAGGAGGAAGGAAAGAATAAGGGAGGAAGGCAGGAAGGAAAAAGGTTGGAAAAAGGAAGAAGAAGGAAAGAAGGACGGAAGGAAAAAGGAAGAAAAGAACAAACAAAGGTAGGAAGGAGGGAAAGACAGAAGGAAGGAAGGAGGAAGAAAGGAAAGAAGGAAAAAGGAAGGAAAGAAGATGGACGGAAGAAAAAAGAACGGAAGGAAGGAAGGACAAAAGGAAGGAAGGAAGGACAAAAGGAAGAAAGATGGAACACAGCAAAGGAAGGAAGGAAAGAAAAAGAGGAGAAGGACGGAAAAAAGGAAGAAAGGAATGACAGAAGAAGGAAGGAGAGAAGGAAGGATGGAGGGAGAAAGGAACACAGCAAAGGAAGGAATGAATGAAGAAGGAAGAAAGGACTGAAGTAAGGAAGGAAAGAAGAAGGATGGAAGAAGGGAGGAAAGAAGGAAGCAAGGGAAATTACTGAACCAGAAAATTGTGAATTAGTCATAATGGGAGGCCGGAAAGAAATCAACGAAATCCCAAATCCAACCTCCGCCAGGAACAAGAAACTATTTAATGTGGAATTTTAATAAATAAACGTTCTGTCAGTCAAAGTAACATTCCTGAATCGTCTCTTCCACTGACAGGTAGCTTAAATCCACAGACGCCGGAGTGCAGTTATTCATCTTCCTCCGTTCCAACATGACGTCCCCCGGCTTTCCCCAAAAAAACAACCTTCACCTTAATGACTGGAGAAGAAAACATCAGAGAAACAGATGTGACGGACGTGCTTGCGCTGCTTCGCCCCGAGAAATTTATCTTTCGAGCTCGAGAAACAGGAGGGTGGCTCAACGCCGGAATCCCTGACACCTCGGCGAGGAAATAGTTTTGAATAAACACGAGATCAAACGGCGTAGCGTCAACGGAACTGATAAAAGAGAGACATCAAGGTGCAGGTGCGCCAACCAGCGCGAGCCCAACAGGCGCGGATTATCGAGCAACAATGGAGAAAGAGGAGCCGGCGTGTTTACGATATTATCCCGGGGCGAAACGACGTTCCTGCTTCAAAGCCGTTCATGGACGCATCTTCAGAAGTCCTGCGACTCCTAATACGGAATAATGACTCCAATAATGACTCCAATAATGACTCCTCTTTTGTCCCCCGTCCAACGATGCAGCCAGAAGTGAAAATGTGGTGGAACGTCGTTATTCAGTCGTACAATTAGTTTAGTTCCAGACCAAACCTCAACACACACACAAAGCGACTTACAGTTGAGACAGTATACAGGGTTGAGGGACTTGTTTAAGGGCCCATGTGTGGTAAGCTGGCAGATGTGGGGCTGGAACCAGCAACTTTCTGATTACTAGTCCAGTATCTTAACTACAACTGGCTACAACTGCCCAAAATACACAACGTTTACATACAGTATACACTGTCTAAACCATTAAGGGTTAAGGGCCATGCTCAAAGGCCAGACAGTGGCACCCTGGCAGTGGTGGGACTTGAACCAGTGACCTTTCGATTACTAGTCCAGTATCTTAACCGTTAGGCTACAACTGCCCTAAATACACAATGATACATATACACTGTCTAAGCCATTAGGGGTAATGGTCTTGCTCAAGGGTCCAACAGTGGCACCCTGGCAATGATGGGGCTTGAACCGGCAACCTTCTGATTACTAATCCAGTATCCTAACCGCTGAGCTACCACTGCCCTAGACGCAAGACACAATGTTTACATATACACAGTCTAAGCCATTAAGGGTTAAGGGTCTTGCTCAAGGGTCCAACAGCGGCAGCCTGGCAATGATGGGACCTGAACCAGCAACCTTTCGATTACTAGCCAAGTACCACTAGGCTACACAGGAAGAACATGCAAACTCCCCACAGGAAGAGAATCGAACCCTCTGTGTCACTCTGTGTAATGGTAAGTGTTCATTCATTCATTGTCTGTTTTACCACCGCTTTATCCTGGTCAGGGTCACAGTGGGTGCAATTCACAGGGCAAAAGGCAGGAAACATCACAGACACACACAAACACACACACACAGGACAATTCTGAGTAGCTCCAATTAACCTCGTGGGAGGAAACCCACACAGACACGGGGAGAACATGCAAACTCCACACAGAAAGGGAATCGAACCCAGGACCTTCTTGCTGCTACCCACATTTTGGCCTCTGTGTCACCTAATACTTATACCTCAGGATAAAGCAACATTAGTAGTAGTAAAGCAATGAGTGGCGTTTGGGAGTCTCTATTCAAAGCGATGTTCTGGGTGGGCTTAAACCAGCAACCTTTTGATTACCATAACCACTAAGCCACCACTGCCCTGTCGTTGGCAGTAAATCCCAATACTCCACCTGCTTGCTAGGTTTAACTGTGGCATGTAAACACGACGTGGCATTTACGGAATGCCCCGCTGTTACGCTGCCAGTTTAACCTGACGTGTGGAGGACATAATTCACACTTACACCTACCTGTGGGCATGAACCTGACTGGCACGCACTAGCATTGGCACATAGTAAAACATGTACAGCTGGTGAGCAGAGCGCTTATTAAAATGTAATAAAATAATTCCTGCTGTATTACACCAGCTACAAGATAAACACCGCTCACGGCACCGAGGTTTTGGCTGGCAGACGAGGTTCGACATTTATCAGACGCTTTTATTCAAAACGACTTACTGTACTGTGACAGTGTATTATCTAAGCAATTGAGGGCCCAACAGTGGCAACCTGTCAGTGGTGGGACTTGAACCAGCAGCCTTTTGATTACTAGCCCTGTACCTTATCATGTGATCAGTGTATATGCCACCCCCCGTCAGAAATTACCCAGTCGTGTCTTCCAAACAAGCTGGGATACGTTGGTCATCTTCTAGACCTTCATCAGTGGTCACAGGACGCTGACCACGGGGCGCTGTTGGGTGGATATTTTTGGTTGGTGGACTATTCTCAGTCCAGCAGTGACAGTGAGGTGTTTAAAAACTCCAGCAGCTCTGCTGTGTCTGATCCACTCATACCAGCACAACACACACTAACACACCACCACCATGTCAGTGTCACTGCAGTGCTGAGAATCATCCACCACCTAAATAATACCTGCTCTGTGGGGGTCCTGTGGGGGTCCTGACCATTGAAGAACAGCATGAAAGGGGGGTAACAAAGCATGTAGAGAAACAGATGGACTACAGTCAGTAATTGTAGAACTACAAAGTGCTTCTATATGGTAAGTGGAGCTGATAAAATGGACAGTGAGTGTAGAAACAAGGAGGTGGTTTTAATGTTATGGCTGATCGGTGTATATACCGTTGTTAAAAACGACAAATAAACCCAGCTAGATTTTACTGTGGACCGGGAGCCAGACAGAAAGCCAGTTAAAGACCAAACGCCGGGGCATGGGGGGATTTTTTTAGCAGGAGCAGGAAGAAGAGGAGGGGGCAGATGCATTCCAAACGCAGGCCGAGCAAGACGTTTTGGAATCTCCATGGAAATGGGAGCAAAACACGACTCTTGACTGAGCTGTTTTTCCTAATCATTTTGGCTGCAGTTTGAAATAAAATGGTAAAGCTGTAGCTAATCATTTTTAGGGCTACGTGAGATCTTCTGGTGTCAAGAACTGCGTACACTCAGAAGAGTGTCATGGCAGGTTTGGGGTTTCAATACTTCTGTAATGTACTTCTTTTACAACATCCCAGGATCTAAACCAGGGGTGCCCAATACGTCGATCGTGATCTAGCAGTCGATGGCACAGTGCACGCTGGTAGATCACGCCTCATTAAAACAGGTCAACGTGATCAACATGAAATGTGGCCACTGTTTCTTTAATTTGCGGTTTGTTATCATAGATACGCCTCAGCCCGCCTAAAGCACCGCTAATCTAGAACGTTTTCATTCATCAGTAGCCAGTTTGCGCCAGTTTGCATTTTTTCTTCTATCAGTGGTGTTTAGTAATGAAGTAATAATACTTCGTTACAGTACTTAAGTATTTTTTGGAGCATCTGTACTTCATTTGAGTATAAACATTTTCGGCAACTTTTATTTTTACTCCGATACATTTGCCGTATGCAAATTCGTTACTCGTTACTTCAAAATTTGGTAGCTAAATGATCTGAGATGTGCGACAAACAGCAAGCAAGCAGGTTTGGCGAATCTGCACTTGTTAGTTAGATCAATGGTTAAACACATTAATGCGCAAGTGCAAACAAAAGTTATCTTAAAGCAGTCAGAGTTCTTCGTATCGGATGAAGCGCCTCTTATGTTTACCCAAAGATACGGAAATATCGGCATTTCAGAACAGAACTCCCCTTCCAACCTCACCAAACACACTGATGTAAGTAAAGAACAGTGGTGTATAAAGTACCTGAAGTCCATACTTGAGTAAAAGTGCAAGTATCTTACCAGAAATGTACTTTGATAGAAGTAAAAGTCACCTTTTAGAATATTACTTGAGTAGAAGTCTAAAAGTATCTGATGTTTAATGTACTCAAGTATCAAAAGTAATTTGATATAAAATGTACTTAAGTATTAAAAGTAGAAGTAAAAGTAAATGCTGTTAGTATAAATGGAAGCGGTCATTTTGAAAAACATGAAGAACCACCTTAACAACCTTTTTCCTTCCTTCCATCTGAACATGATTTGTGCCCATTCATGATTATAATCAACTGTTCACATCACCTATTTGAAATCACGTCATTATTTAGTTTTTTCTTTTTTACCTTTATTACTAGCCCTAAATTGACCTGTTCCAACTTTTTTAGAATGTGTTGTAGGCTTAAAATGCATGTATGTGTATGTTAAGAACTGTAATGAAGTTGACCAGACAAAACATGAAATATTTTGGGGTACATATAAGATGAAATAAGTGTCGATGTAAATGTAAGAAACACTGCATCTATTTTATTAACATTTTCTATTTTGTCCCATTTTTTTTATTTGGGTTGCACATTCAAGTTATAGATACTGTATATATCCCAATAACCTGAAACCACTGAATTTTGGCAGAATTAATTTGAAGCAAAACTCGAAAATAGAATATACGAAATATTTGGGTAAAATAAGCTGTATTTAAATCATCTTGTTTGGGCCAGATCTACTCCCTGATTGGCGTGTGTTAAACTAAAAAAATATTGGTATTCTTACTTTAAGAAAACACAATTTCTAACTTATATGTCGACTTGAAGCAGCAGCTGAAAATCATCCATGATAAGTTGAGTTCTTGTTAAGAACGATTACAAATGTAAAGCCGCAGCATCATTGTTTTTATTTCTTATAATTAGCATTAAGATTGTTTAGATATTTAGCTAACATTTCCAATTACATTCGAAGACACGTCCATCATTTACAGAAACTCACCTGCTGACTAATATTTCTTTAGATAACTTCTGTATTACACCGGCAGAGGAAAGATTCATGGTGTTGAGGAACATGCACGTCTGCACGTCTGTAACCCTTTAATGGTCTCAACAAAAAAAATTAATGTTTAAAAAATTATTTATTTGCTTTTCCTAGTTTTTAACTTTTTTTACTTTTCATGGATGATTTTCAGCTGCAGCTTCAAGTTTCATGTAAGTTAGAATTGGTGTTTTCTTAAAATAACGGTGTCATCTACCAATATTTTTAAGTTTAACACGTCGACCAGGGAATAGATATGGCCCGAACATGATTATTTTAATACAGTTTAATTTCCCAAATATTGAGAATGTATTGAGTCTACATACTTGTTGGGGCTGTATTTACTCCCTGGTTGACGTGTTAAACTTCAAAATATTGGTAGATGATACTGTAGTTTTATAAAAACAGACTTTCTAACCCAGATGTCAATGAACGTAACAACAACTCTTAGACTTCTATTAAAAACAAATTCAAGTGAAGTCAAGACTATTTTCTATTTTCCTCAGTAGAGACCGATTTGTTCATTTCACTCTCCGATGGCTCAAATAAATACTCTACAGATGCGTTTGAAAAACGTCGGGTTGGTAAAATTATTAGTATTTTTTAAAAGAATGTAAAAGCCAGATCTGGTTTCCTGTTGCTGCTTTTCCCTGGAAAACTACAGACGTGTGTGGAATGCGGCCGGTCTCTGCACATTCTGTAGAAGTTCAAGGGAAAAATGCACCCTGCTGTATGCAGACCGGAGCCGTGCCAAAAATGAGGTTCCTTACAGGGAGAACTTGGAGAGTACAACACACACACACACACACACACACACACACACACACACACACACACACACATATATACGTATATACACATACACACACACACACACACACACACATATATATATATACGGGTGAAAGACGAATAGGGTGTTCCAAGTACCAAAAAAATAAAATGGTTAAATTGTATAATTTTTTCATTTAATATTTTGCACAAATGTGTCACCTATGTAAATATGTATTTCTTTTCTCAGCATTTTGCTTATTTGATAGTTTTAGTGTTGACACACAACAAGGGCACAAAAATGTCATTCAGTGCAACAACTAATTTATGACAAAATACACACACAAGGAACAATCTTAGCCATTTCAAATGTATAAGTTTAGTATATCTCTTACAAAAGATTTAAAACCTCAGAAGAAACTGTACTTACTCTGTTTTGAATTTTCTGTGCATTGTTTGTACTCTAATGCGTCTTGGGATTTTGTTTATTTGTATACAAGATGTTTTTGCTACACATTCTATTCTATTTGAAACCCAATCAAACTCTGTTTTCTATGAAGCAGGCCTGGATTCTCTTGCATTCACATGAAAAAAAATATATAATGATTACTTATTACAGTTATTTTAAGCAAATGTTTTTGTTGCACTGTATGATGATTTTATGTTGCACTGAATGACATATTCCCAAATTATCCTGTTACATTAGAATATTCATGACTTAATTTGTTTTTAAGTTCTTTATTGATTAAAGTAGCAGCAGTAGAATGAAAATATGCCACACCAGTGGCAAGTATGTGTTATAATATTACTACATCATGAAAAAAGTAAGGCAATGAAAAACATAGCTAATGAAGCCATCATAACAACTTGTAAGGCACCAGAACAGTGTGGAAGTTTGGAATTTGTGTCATAACACGTGAAAAAGTTGCTGCAGTAAATCTAAATTCATTCAGCAGTAAAAACTATTTGAAGTCGCATTTTATTTCATGAACTGAACAAATGTTTTCCAGTCTTTTGTTGTTAACTTTGAGGTTCTTGCTGTACATGGCTTTGGTTCTGCGATTATGATTTTGACATCAGACTTAAGGTAGTAAATTTCATCAGGTGGATTTGGCCACACAAAGGAATTTCTGTTTCAATTTTGTAGCATGCAGCTAACTTGCACCTCATCTCCTACAGACAGCAGTACCTGCCCAACGAATGGCAGGTCATCGTACCTGACAATAACGAAATCTCAGGGACCACTTCATCAAAAACATAATTATTAATATTCATTGTAATTACTGCTCTTATTAAGGAAGACTAGAATGGAAAAAAGTGGTTTTCATATTTAAAAATAATTTTAAAACATTATAAAGTCAGTATAACAATGTCATTGTCAATTTAGTGCAACAGCGAAATTCTGTTGCACTGAATGACTGTTGTTGTACTGAATGACAGAAATTTTACTTTAGCACATTTTACAGTTATCCCAGTGGTTAGCAAAAGCTAACATTGATCTTAGCTCAAAGACATTTCTACACATATTCACATTTAAATGTTAATAACCTTGTTTGTTTACAAGATTAACCGTAATATTAGGTTTTCTGTGTTGTACTGAATGACACTCAGTTTTGTTCTTTAATGTACTGTGTCAGTAAAAAGACATTTTTATCAAATAATGTTAAAATGCTTTGACCTCGTGTGTGTGCTGAAGGGTCCCCAGGAGTCTTCTTTTGTTGTTATAATTGGTCACATGACTGCAGTAACTTGATTGCATATTAAAATAAGGCTTTTTATTAACGTTGTACTGAATGACAACTGAAGATTGGGAAAATGGGGACTGAAAGTATCCTGAATATTATTAATATTAAAAAACACATCTGATTGAATATTATTTAATTTGTCACACATGACATTTGTACAATTATGCCAAAGCAGTAAATTTAAAGTTTTACTTAAGATTAATTAGTTTTTTCTTAATGTTTTATTACTTAAAGAGGTAGGGGGACCGTTGCACTGAATGACATTTTGGGGGTTTCAAGGGTTATTTTTTCAAAAATCATACATTTTCCGTAAAAATTACTTTAGGTTTCAGTAAAGATGTACAAATGGAGTAGATTGAAGGTATATCCACTTATATTAATATAATTGTATATTATTTATCAAGTGGGGACACTAAAAAGTTACGTCTCGTCTTTGACCCGTACACACACACACACATACACACACATATACACACACAGCTGTCAACTGTTTAACAACCTTACAGAAGAGCATTTCTGCCATTTCTGCATGGACAGACAGAAAGAGAGACAGATAGATAGAGAGACATACAGACAGACAGATTGAATTAATGGATGGATAGATAGACACATAGATACATAGACAGACAGACAGACAGACAGACAGACAGACAGACAGACAGACAGACAGACAGACAGATAGATAGATAGATAGATAGATAGATAGATAGATAGACAGATAGACAGACAGATATACATATAGATAGATAAATACATAGACAGACAGACAGACAAACAGATAGATAAATAGCCAGACAGACAGACAGATAGATAAATAGCCAGACATACAGACAGATAGATAGATAGATAGATAGATAGATAGACAGACAGACAGACAGACAGACAGACAGACAGACAGACAGATTGATAGATATCTTCTTAGAAGCTTCTCACAGACAGACAGACAGACAGACAGACAGACAGACAGACAGATAGATACACAAATAGATAGATAGATAGATAGATAGATAGATAGATAGACAGACAGACAGACAGACAGACAGACAGACAGACAGACAGACAGACAGATTGATAGATAATTTCCTTTATTTATATGAATGATTTATCTCAACTGTTAGGAATTGTTGAGGCTGAAACACGTGGATTTAAAAACATCAACTAGGTAAGACTAGGTCTCCGCTGGTTAACTACACCTGAGATAAATTATATATAAATCAGATTTTTGGCTCAAATATGACTCGAATAAAATCTACAGTCGAAAAGCTCAGCACCACTCATTATTTCTCACCGTGTGAATCAAGCGTCTGACTTCCTAAGGTGGGAATTTAAACAATGCGCCGGTGCTGAGAGTGAAGAATTCTCCAGAGATTAACAGCACAGAAAGAAGAGAGCGAGGGAGGGAAGGACGAAGGCGTTCCAGACACATTTTTCTCATTAATCACTGGAGGAGTTTCAGACATCATAAAACACAACTCAGATGAAGTAATGCTCTCGCTGAACCGCCCAGGGGAGCCGTTAAAACCGACCGTAACGCCGAGCTCTCGCCAGGTTGCTAGCTGCTCTCGCGGCGTGTTTCTCAGTGTTTGGGGAGAAAGGAATGCTCGCACATCGAGATACGATCAGATTCCAGATGTTTCTTTGTCATTCAGGCATCGTTTTTCATCCGACTCAAATTACATCAACGTTTATTAGCACATCTGAGACTGTGCACACACACTGTATGGTCAAAAGTACTGGGACACCCCAATGCTAACAGTTTAGGGAAGGCCCTTTCCTGTTCCAGCTGGGTTTCTTGGGGAGTCCTGACCTCAGCCTCGTTCAACAGCTCTGGAATGAACCCAGAACACCAAAATCAGCACCCAGCCTTACAAATGCTAAATGCTGTCATTTTTTGACTGAACAGGCACAAATTCCCACAGACGTACTTCAAAGTCTTCAAAGTGAGAAGACTTCTCAGGCGAGTGGCTGTTGTTCTATCTGTACTTTAATAACATTTATTTAGAAATGGGAAGTCCAGAGAGCTCACGTTCAGGTGTCCGAATACTTGTGACCATATTTTGTAAGCAGGTTGGTAAACCGTTTTTTAACTCGTTCTGGTGTGAGTCTACCAGGTGCAGCAGTGTTGTTGGGATTTTTAAAAACACAAACATCAGTGCTTGTGATTTAATAATAATAATGATAATAATAATTATGATAATAATGATAATAATAATAATGATAATTATAATAATAATGATAATAATAATAATAATAATAATAATACGTATAATAATAATAATAATAATAATAATAATAATAATGATAATTATAATAATAATGATAATTATAATAATAATAATAATAATAATACGTATAATAATAATAATAATGATAATAATAATAATCATAATTATAATAATAATGATAATAATAATAATAATAATAATACGTATAATAATAATAATAATAATAATAATAATAATACGTATAATAATAATAATAATAATAATAATAATAATAATAATAATAATAATAATAATAAATGCAACTTAGTATGTCCAAGTAATCTGAGTGCAAGTCTTTGGAATGTAGGAGGAAACCCACACAGACACGGGGAGAACATGCAAACTCCACACAGAAAGGAACTGAATCAGTCCCCTGGGATTCAAACCCACAAGCTTCTTGTTCTATGTAGCAACAGCAAAACCCACTGAGCCACTGTACTGTCACCAGTGATCCAGTATTAAAGTATTAAAAGTTCCAGTTTTAGTAAAAAAACAAAAACACATAAATGAACCTTTGGGCGGGGCTAACAGCACTGTATGCTGTTGATTGGTTACTTGTTTGGGTTGGTTAGGTGTACCTGGTTAGTTCTAAAGGTCAAATAGTGGCCACATATTTTCTGACATCACAAATATGCTAACAATGACATTTTGTGTTTGTTCGTATTAGCGTTTGTTTTGTGATGGCACGCGAAGCACCTGAAGAATCTGTGCTCACATAACATGTACATAACATTCGTTTATCATCTGGTTTACCAGCACGTGAGAATCCAGTGTGCTGGGCAAAGGGTAGCAAACACCCTAGAACAGGTACCAGTCCATCACAGGGCAAACACACACACACACACACACACACACACACACCTGCCTAACCTGTTTTTGTACTGTGGGGAAAAAAACAGAGCACCCGGAGGAAACCCACACAGACGTGGGGAGAACATGCAAACTCCACACAGAAAGGACCCAGACCACTCCACCTGGGAATCAATATCCTATCATGTCTCTGAACCCCACCCTGACCGAGGAGGGCAATAATTAACAACCCCCCCCCCCCCCCTCTCCCGACACTTGTACAGTAGCCGACCGCTTCTTTTCACCTGCACTTTTCCCTACACAGGGATCAGTATCATGTACAGAGAGTCACACACTGCTGTCCATTATCCTCCGTCTCTGAGCAGCACCCTCGACCAGCCAGCAGAGGCCGATAGATAGACAGACAAACAGACAGACAGATAGATAGATAGATAGATAGATAGATAGATAGATAGATAGATAGATAGATAGATAGATAGACAGGAAGACAGACAGGAAGACAGACAGATAGATAGAGACAGACAGACGACATATAGATAGATAGACAGACAGACAGACAGACAGACATATAGATAGATAGATAGACAGACAGACAGACAGACAGACAGACAGAGACAGACAGACAGACAGGAAGACAGACAGATAGATAGAGACAGACAGACGACAGATAGATAGATAGATAGATAGATAGATAGATAGATAGATAGATAGATAGATAGATAGATAGATAGATAGATAGATAGATAGATAGATAGATAGATAGACAGACAGACAGACATATAGATAGATAGACAGACAGACATATACAGTGGGGTCAAAAAGTATTTAGTCAGCCACTGATTGTGCAGGTTCTCCTACTTAGAAAGATGAGAGAGGTCTGTAATTTTCATCATAGCTACACTTCAACTATGAGAGACAAAATGAGAAAAAAAAATCCAGGAAATCACATTGTAGGATTTTTAAAGAGTTTATTCGTAAATTATGGTGGAAAATAAGTATTTGGTCAATAACAAACAAGCAAGATTTCTGGCTCTCACAGACCTGTAACTTCTTCTTTAAGAAGCTCTTCTGTCCTCCACTCGTTACCTGTATTAATGGCACCTGTTTGACCTCGTTATATAAAAGACACCTGTCCACAGCCTCAAACAGTCAGACTCCAAACTCAACCATGGCCAAGACCAGAGCTGTCGAACACCAGGAAGAAAATTGTAGACCTGCACCAGGCTGGGAAGAGTGAATCTACAATAGGCAAGCAGGTTGGTGTGAATAAATCAACTGTGGGAGCAATTGTAAGAAAATGGAAGACATACAAGACCATTGATAATCTCCCTTGGGGTCAAGATCTCATCCCGTGGATCTTCCCAAGATCTTCAACCTATGATGAAAATTACAGACCTCTCTCATCTTTCTAAGTAGGAGAACCTGCACAATCAGTGGCTGACTAAATACTTTTTGGCCCCACTGTAGATAGATAGATAGATAGATAGATAGATAGATAGATAGATAGATAGATAGATAGATAGATAGATAGACAGACAGACAGACAGACAGACAGACAGACAGACAGACAGACAGACAGATATCTTGTCCATATAGTGTATCGTTTCTTATTATTAGTAATAAAGGAATACAGCTGGTGTCTGTGCTCAGATAAATAGGGCTAGTTTGGAAGTTAACAAGCATTATAACGTAAACACAACAGCCAGCAGAGGCCGTAGTTGCAGCAGCGTCTGTGTGTAGATGCCGGGCTGACCAATAGCAGAGCTGAGAATCAAACCCACAAGCTTAAGATCTACATTTGCTAATTTTTATTATACGTTAGCCAATTGTTAGCCAGCTACATTAAAAATGAGAGGATGTTTTTGTTCCTGGACGCAGATGGCCGATGTGAACGCTCCTCTGTGTGAACGTTCCAGCTAAATTAAAAATGAAAGGACGTTTTTCTGGGTGATGTTCAGGAACGCTCCTCTGTGTGTTAATGCTCCTCTGAACATTCCAGCTAAATAAAGCAGCTCGGTGGCCGTACAGGAGTGCATATGTGGAGTGATGGACGGATCTCCTGTGCAGGTTGGTGCTAGCTCTGAAGCCGGTGGTAGAACTGTTTCCTCGTGTCTTCTCCTCAGTGCTGTGAGAGATACCAATCATACCGGAGATGGGACTCAGATTAGAGGAGTTTGTACAGACTTGCACTGGTTAAAAAAAAGTTCATTCTCTGGCTTTTTTACATTCCAGACAGGGCATGGTCGTCAGGGTGTGTGATCCACATCTACACGTGCTTGTTAATCTAGGGTGACCATATTTTGGTTTTTCATGTAACTGGTGGTACCATTACTGTGTGTATAAAGTCGGGGCTTAAATATTAATGCATCAATAATCATCCAACTATGTTATTAAGCAGCTACTTTTTAACAAGACGACTAACGGCATTTATAATCCTATTACTGTGATTTTCTGATGTTTATTATGTTCTCTATTGCATGTTTAGTGTGTAGTTGTTCTATATCTTGTGGAAATGGAGCATTTTAGCCATGAAAACAGTAAATACTTTGTTTATTCGAGGAATGAGCTGCTCACTCAACGAACAACTGGGCAACAACAACATAACACAGCTTAATTTGTCTTTTCTTTAATTTCCTTTGGGATCAATAAAGTATCTGTCTGTCTGTCTGTCCATTCATCCTTTGGGATCAATAAAGTATCTATTTATCTGTCTGTCTGTCTGTCTGTCCATCCTTCAAGATCAATAATGTATCTATCTATCTATCTGTCTGTCTGTTCATCCTTTGGGATCAATAAAGTATCTATCTATCTATCTATCTATCTATCTATCTATCTATCTATCTATCTATCTATCTATCTATCTATCTATCCTTCAGGATCAATAAAGTGTCTGTCTGTCTATCTATCTATCTATCTATCTATCTATCTATCTATCTATCTATCTATCTATCTATCTATCTATCTATCCTTCAGGATCAATAAAGTGTCTGTCCGTCCGTCCGTCCGTCCGTCCATCCGTCCATCCATCCATCCATCCATCTATCCTTCAGGATCAATAAAGTATCTGTCTATAAATTTACCTATCAAGTGAAATGATTGCCTATAGGTGTACGGTCATGATTGCCTATAGGTATTTTAACGTCATGTTTTATACTTGATTCATCAGTTTGTTCATCAAGTGCTGACCGAGCCCATCCCTGCTTAGCTTCTGAGATCAGTCGGTATATAAATATTATATACTGTATAAGGAATATAAATAAGGCAAGACAACATGTTTGAAAAGATAATATATTAAGGTTTTATTTGTATTACTGAAATGTTAATGGCATACAAAATCCCATCGCAGAATTCACAGCAACGTCTAAGTATGGTTCAACCAGACCGAGCAGGGCATCTACACGTGACCTTACAACTGCTCATAGTTTATAATTATATAACTTATTCTGTAATGCAAATCTTTGGCATTATGTTCACTAGATACTATAAAAGCAATACTATACAAAATATATTAACATCTTCTCTTTTCCCAACAGTCCTCACTGTAAACAGTCCCAAGGAGCAAAACCTGCACGCCTCCAGTACAAACCATCGACCAGCAAGAGGTTTGTACTGGAGGGTAAAAGGGGAATAAAAGTCGAGCTCGGTGATGGTACAGGATGTGGTGCAATACTGATTACCAACACTTCCAGTCTGACGTAGAATGTGGCTTTCCATTTCCAACAGGGTACATTTTTTTAGCCTTGCTTTACTGGGCACTGGCGAATTCACATCATAGGCTGGCACGGAGTGACCGCAGAAATGTAATGTAAGTTAAGACAGTAACGTATATAAGATCGAATATAGTCGCGACGTCGTCGTCCACAGTAGGACCGGCTACCGTGAAATAAATAGAGCCAGAAGACGGAATAGTAGCACGTATGCCAACCATCTCACACAGACCAGGGGTCAGTGCCTGTTTCACCAAGCAGAAACATTCCAGACTGGAAGACTTTAGCTCCTGAAGCTCGAAGGCATGCCGGTATGGGCCCAAAATGATAATCTGGCATTTCAAGCATCCCTGTGTGTCTCTAAATGAGTCTGGAAGGTGCCCGGCTGTCCGTAAAAGGAGGCATCTCATTCCGCTGGTTAAAAATGGGGAGCCCAATAACAGAAACGCCAACTGTAATGTTAATTTGGTCAAAGGGAGTGTCCAGTCGCATCCAGTCGATGGTTATTTACCCAACTATTCTGGTAAACTGTTTAATCCATGGCCTGTATGGTATAGCTGGCATAGCGCAAGACATACTGTTCTTTTTTGAGCCTGGTTTAACAGAACAACCAGTGATAAACGTGTGTGTGTGTGTGTGTGTGTGTGTGTGTTTTAACCAGGAATGGATACAGAATGGAGTAGAAAAGCTATACTAAGTCGGAACAGGAACATCTCTTGTCACGCCACCATGACGGCAATATCAAAACCGGACATTCAGACACGGTCGCCCGCATACACTCGAAACAAACCTCACACTCGGTTCAGCAGCAGTCGTCAGAAATATAAATACACAAAAGCTTCCATTATATTAACATATCATAGTAACAGTCCTCGATCTGCTCCGTTTCACAGCAGCCTCTGTACAAGTACCTCGGGAGTACATTCGAGGCCAGCTTGGATGTGTCCGTTTCTCCGCAGCCAAGGGAGCTCAGCTCTCCTGTCCGCACCGGCGAAACTCCGGATCCGGATTCCTCCTCTTACAGACGGGCGCCTGCTCAAACACCAGGTTTGCTCGACGTTCCCGATTCCGCCCCGCAGATCTAGATTCCGATATATACGGCGTCGAGCCGAATCCTGTTCCTGCGCCAAGTGGGCGAGAGTTCTTCAGATGAGAATTTCCACTACGTCGTCGTCGCTCTTAGCACCGCTCGGCGTATGGGTGGGAGTCTGCGTCTGGGCGATCTTCGTGGACGGATCTGCAGGTGAGACGGAAGAGGTCGCGAATGTTAGACCAAAGGATGCATGGGTTACACTTTAACCTCAACTTCAAAGAGAAACATGTGCTTTTATTTTAGAGAAATGGCAAATGCCATGAAATGTATAATCTTAATGAAAAATATTCTATTATTATTATTCTAATCTATTATTATATTATTTTAATAATGAGTCCAAAACAGTAAAAATAACCCTTTCATTGAACCCAAAATGCTGGCTGTTTAGCACAGGAGTCTACCATGTTTGCGTTTGACAAATGCATGGCCTGTTAGGACCTGTGTTTTTAAATTCGATCCCCAGGCAGGGCGGTCCGGGTCCTTTCTGTGCGGAGTTTGCATGTTCCCGTGTCTGCATGGGTTTCCTCCCACAGTCCAAAAACATGCAGTCAGGTTAATTGGAGACACAGAATTGCCCTATAGGTGAATGTGTGTGTGTGTCTGCCCTGCGATGGACTGGCACCCCGTCCAGGGTGTTACTGTGTGCCTTGCGCCCATTGAAAAGCTGGGATAGGCTCCAGCACCCCCCCACGACCCTGATTGGATAAGCGGTTAAGAAAGTGAGTGAGCGAGTGTTTCAGCAGCAGTTGCTAACACGTGCTTCCAAATTTGCAGGAACAGTTTAGGGAAGGCCCTAGACATGAAGAAAAGCTCGGTTAAAAAGAAACACCTTCTGGAATGAACCGGAATATCAACTAATTAGCCAATGCTCAAACTATGTGGGCACAAATTCCCACAGATATGAATCAAAGTCTTGTGAGAAGCCTTTTTGAAATGGTTGCCAGATGTCTAAATACTTTACGCCACATAGCGTACTGTATTCGAGCAGGGTTATACCCCGGTACACACCTGAGCCTGGCGACAGTGTGTTTCCTGCCGGTTCCGATACGACAGTCGTGTCGTCCTGTGTCCCGTCGCACTGCGTGCTGCTGTCCCGGCTCAGAGTCTTGGTTAGCGCACAGGGCGCTGGCGGCATGGTCGCCGTAGCTGTCTGGTCATCCGATAGGCTCTTCCCTGTCGACACAGACAGAAAAAGGAAGCAATTAAATCACCGGCTCTCACACAGATGCTTTTTTAAGCCCCCGTCGCCCCGTTTCGTTTGAAACATCTGCTCCCAGGAAGAAATCCCGAGCTATTCCGGAGAGGCTATTCCAGAACACGAGGCGCGGCGACGCCGGCAGTCTGAACGGCATTATTTTGGACAGGCGCATTCCTTTCGGGTCAACTCTACATAGCTTTGCTCCGAATAAGTCTCCAGTTGTCTGGATAACAGCACATATGGAATGCCAGCGTCTGGGCTCTCACCTTTGGGACGGACGGCGGTCATGGTGGCGGCGGTGCAGATGGACGGGACGGAACGGGCCGGCCGGAGACCCGCGAGTTCTTGGCGAGCCTGTTCCTTGCGGGAGCGCTCTTGCAGGACTTTGATCATAGCGTCCTTCTCGAGGAGCTTGGCGTAGAGAGCTCGGATTCTAAACAAAACAAAAAATACAAATGTTTTAACATCTAGACTTCAGATTTTCCCAGAAAGGTCTCGATTGGTGGCATCTTGGACTAAAAGAAAGTACCTGCTCTCCATCTCCTGATGCCTGTGCTCAGACGTTGGCAGCACCTCGGTGAAGCTGCTGTTGGGCGATTGCCGAGGGGAATGGTTGATGATCGTTGTATCCCTGCCGTGACAAAAGAAAAGAGTTAAAGCCACACCGAAGACCACAAGACTCCTGATCCTGGGCGTTCTCTCCTCAAGGAGCTCGGTGACTTACCTCTGGGCAGCAGCGGTGGCGGCAGCATCCATGGCAAACTGGCGCATCGTGCTCTCCTCGAGATATTTCTGCTCCCAGCGTGTGATATCTGCTTCTAAAGCCAAGATGCGTTCCTCTCTTTCCCTCAGTCGCTGCTGCAAGGACGAGGCACTCAGGACGGAGGTGGCACCGCTGTTGTTTGCCCACTGGCCTTGAGACTGCCACTAAAGAAAGAAAGAAAGGAAGGAAAACGATTAGTAAGGAATAATTGATATAAAAACAAGCTGTTTGACGTTCCTTGACCTAAACGGTTCGGACTTTACCTGCTGTGCCCTCAAACTCTTCAACTCCTGCTCCAGTCTGGTCCGAAGCTTCATCTCCAGCGCTTCCCTCTTCTCGCAGGCGGCCTGAAGCTGAGCCAGGGCGCTCTGCAGCCTCTCCACTTTCTCCACGTAGGCTCGTTTTTTTCTCAGCTCGTCCTCCAGCGTCCGGTTCCTCGACTGAGCCGAGACCAGGGCTTGCTCCAGGGCTTCCCGTCGCCGGGACCAGTCGTCCCCGGAGGCTCTGAGGCGCTGCAGCTCACGCTCTAGGCGCTCGCATTCTCGCTGATGCTCCTCATCTAGAAAGACAGAAAAGAAACGTTTAGAAGGTGGTGCGTACCTTTACTGGGACATGCTGTTCCAGCATCCAGTGTTAATGCATTTTTCAGATATTTCCATCCAAGCAAGTAAAGGGGTAAAGGCATTTCCCAAGGGCCCAAGGGTGGCAGCCTGCTGGTGGGAACCCTCAACCTGAAGTATTGTGATGGTTCTGCCACAGCTAACCTCTAGTATTTCTGGCATGTCTCCGTATTATAATAAATTGCGTCAGCGAGGCAAGGAATGCAACAGACAACGAGAGTAGTTGTTAAGAGGGCCGCATAACGACCAGCGACTACGACACTTAAGGTCCAGGGCGTGCCCGCAGCATTCCCCGGGTCTTGTCTCCATTCTAACAGATCCTCGTGAGACGGCCTTCCCACAGACGTCTAGGACAATACGATCCTGCTCGATTTACACGCTGTCCTGCGACCTGACCCGCCAACGATCCGGCAGACTCCCAAGCCTAGCCTGGGCTGCAATTTGGTGAACCCCAATTAGCGCTGAACGCTTCGGGACACGTTTAACCGCGGCGGGTCTGTTATTGTCCGAGCGCGCTGGAGGAAGAAAACAAGAGAGAATGAGTTGAGTCGGATTCTCTTGGCTCTCGCTGACTGATCCCTGATTATACGACTCGAAACGACCGGGTTGGAATGGAATGCAGAGTTCCTCTTATCCACTTACGCACACAGGCAAGTCTTTATATCCGCTGCCGCTCTGGAATGGCTTTGGCCGACTGGTAAACAAGTCGCGCGAATGCCTCGTCAAGGTCACGGTGTTATCGCACTTAAGCTGAATCGACTCCTTGGGCTTAAAGTCGACCAGAACTGATATGTCAGAATGTAAAAATAGACAAACTGGTCAAGCTAGCGGGGGAAAAAATCCCATTATATAACAAGGCAGGGATTGTGTGCAGCTTTCGGGTTCAAGGTCCAAATAACTGTTTTAGCGAGAGGCCTGTGAGCTTGTAATCAGGAAGCATACCAGAACAAATACCAGTCAAACATGGCACAACCATTTGCAACCGGATACCTTGGTGCCTGGTGTTGCACAATGCCTGTTTACTTCTCTGCGATTTTTGCATTCTTCATACCCAAAGAAGGAAAGGTATTAAGCTGGGTCTTTGCCTAAATCTGCTAAACCTTCCCGAGAAGGCAGGTTTGGGCCTCCTTGGCAGAGCTGAGGGGGTAGGGGGGCATTCCAGACGAACAGAATAGCCCAGAATACCTAAAATATTTCAGGAATCCGGGCCGCGTTTACAGGCGCTGTTCATAATGAGCGGCCCTCGGAGTTTGTAAAGAGTACGTTCCCCTTCCTCGGGCCTCCGTTACAAGCTACAAAAGAGCCACGGCTAAAAGCGAACTTAACGTGCTGGCGCAATTTGTCAAAGTTGAGCTGGCCTTTGCAACGCTAACAGGAGCGTAATCTTGGAATGCGATTTGTCAAAACAAGAGCTTTGTCAGGAATTGCAGCTATTGCAGACATGCAAAGGAGTGCTGCAGTGCACCAGGAATGTCGCAATAACAAATAAAAAAGCCTAAATGTTTTCACCAGCCCAGGGTTTAACAATAAATTAAGAAGGATCGCTGGATTTGTACATACTCTGCTCGGCCAGTTTGGCAAAGACGTGCTGGCTGCGATCTTCATCTTCCACGGCAGCTCTCTGTTTGCTCGCAGTTTCCAGGCGCTCTAAAATAAGACACAGATTTTAAAATCAAGCGCCCGTCCAAACCTCTTGCGTTTAAACAGGATTTATCGGCGTACGAAACCTCTACGGAGCACAACTCACCCCTGAGGTCTCTGTTGAAATCATGGAGCCTCTTGATTTCGCATTCCAGCTTGTTCCTCATGGTCTTTTCCAGCGCCTCTCGCTTGGCCGAGCCCCTCATGAGCGTCTCGTACGCCTCGGATATCCTCTGGATCTCCTGCTCCAGCTGAAGGGGAAGCAGAAGCGGCATTGTCAGGTACATCAAAGCTAGATTAAAGGAAGCTTTTTATGAGGTATACCTGAAGGTAACCGAGCCAAGATCGGTGTGAACAAGAGTCAGGGAGGAATGCGCTTGGCCCCCGGGTGCTTGTTTCGCCTGCCCGCGAGTGAATCACTCTCTCACGGGGCGGTTTGGGGACTGGGAATTGAATCAACATTCCTGAAAGGGTGCTTATAAGTCCCAGGTGTTTGAACATACGCCAAAGGTGAAGGCCCGGGAACAAAGAAACAGGATGTGTACCGACCGAGCCTTGACACATCAGCCCGCATACTCGCCTTCCTATGCCTAGACATATCTGGGTTGCTATCAAAAGGACAGGACCAAACGGTAGATAAATCATAGACACGCTCCATCCAAACGCAGGATCTACGTTTGGGGGTGAAAGTAAAGAGGCCATTCATTCTGGGATCCCACAGCTGTGGGGTTCGCCTGTCAGCCGCAGGCCGTCCCGAATCCCCCCCGCGCACCCGGGCACACTCGGAGGAGCTAAGGCATCTGCACCAACTGGCAGACAAAGGAGCTTAAAGACATCCAACCCCCCCTCCTTCCTTCCCGAAACATTAGGGGGCTATGTTTCAGTTTATGGCCTATTGATCCAAAAAGACAAATAAATCCTTTAAAAAAACCCAGCTAGAGTGACGGGTGAATCTGTTTCCCCTTTGTTTGGTTTACATTCTGGTTAAAAATGCGTTAATTCGCTTTGCTTGTGGTGGCTGAATGGAATTCTAGGAAATTTCCCAGTCACATAGTTGATCTATTGACCAACCACCAAACCGAAACCCTTCTGCCTCCCTGCGCCCGTCCAAATCTACAGATAATCTCTCTGGAATGCGCTGTTGGCGGGGCCATAAACACGACGAACCCTCCGCGAGTGCGGTTTTATTACCTTTTGCAGTCTGGCCGCCTTCTCGCTGTAGCTCTCCACTTCCCTTCTTAGCCTTTCGTTTTCTTTCATCAGAAGCTCCATTTGAGGGTTGGGCGCTGCGATGCTGTAGCCTCCGACGATGACTTCCTGGCCAGCAGGGGTCGCCGTGGGGAGGGCGTTGCTTCGGGAAACTTGGGTCTGTGGCTGAACATACCTGGTGAAAAGACAAAGACAGATGCAACCGGGTTTAGGAATCAAGTCTACACTACATACTAAAGGTGTGGGGATTAAAGGTACCCATGGGGTGTACCCTTGAGGGTTTGTGGCAGGGTAGAGTTCTGATTGGGTGCCCTATTTACCTGTGATGCTGGGAGTGGAAAGCAGGCGGCTCCCGGTAATAGTGTCCGTTTTCTTGGGAATGGCTCAGCATATAGGCAGGGGACTTGACCATGAACGGATACTCCGGTGGCGGCCCGCGCTGATCTACCGGATCGTACACGGCGGCTCCAGCGGTACCCGACAGCTGGGGGTAGCTGTGCGACGAGGTCATGGGCACTTGGTCTTGGGCAGCATTCCTTTCCAGCGAAAGCTGCATGAGGCGCTCGCTCAAAGACCGCGCATGTTCCAGTTTCAGATCCCACACTCCCAAATCCTGTTCCACCCCCGAGTCTGGGCTGAAGACCTCCAGCCCGGTCTGTTTAATAAGACTAGCCTGACCCCTCTGGGCGGCCAGATACTGCGAGTGCGCTTTGGCCTCCTCGTAGGTGGGTAGCTCCTCCGTGTGGAGCTGGTAGAGGTGGCACGCGGGGCTTTCGGTGTGCTGGTAGTCGCTCTGGTGCTCCTGGCCTTGAGGTTCCTGGCGCATAGACGTCTGGAAGAAGTGCGACTCCTCTTGCGTGAGGCTCTCCAGAGATGACCGAGGGCTGCCGGCGCCTCCGCCGCTGCTGCTGCTGCTCCCGCGGAGAGCCTGCTGCTGGATTGCCAGGAGGGCTCGGGTATCGGTGGGGTTCCCGTAACGAAGCTGCTCCTGGATGAGTCGGTGCAGTACCGTGCTCGAAGACTCCTCTGCGGTTCTCATTTCAGTCGGATATGGTGCACGACGGTTGATATGTAAGCTTTGTGTGGCTGAATCTCTGTCCTGATTGGTGGACCTGGAATTGCAAGGAAAAATATTAACTTATTAGTCCATTAGCAATAAAATAATAGTAAGGTAATGACCCTAACGCAACCCAGAAGGACAAACCTTATCTTAAACTATATCCGGCATATTTTCCTCTCTGGTGTTCATGTTATCTATAGTTCTGAACATGCGTTTAAGCAATCAAGAGACCGAGATAAGGGTGAACAGAAGGTTTAAATAAAATAAATTGCTGGTTCAATATTGACAATGTGTGTTTTATATAATAATAAATTTTATCCCCTCGGTTTTACAAAGAAGGGGTTGTTTTTTATTTTATTTTATTTTTACACCAGCCATTGCGTTCGATTCCTTTCCATTGCCTCACTTAACAGGCTAAATACTTCACAAGAGAGGGGTAGAAGGGTACATTTAGGATTCGTATTAGCCCTAATGCTCCAGAATAGATAAAAACACATGAATAGATCAGACTGCACAACGTCTCATTTTCAGAGCTTATAATAAACATATAAAGCTTATAATAAAGTTGTACCAAGCAAATACAAGCAAGTCGAAATCATTCTTTTTAAAGGGTTGCACACTATAAAAGCAGCAAACAGACACAAGAAAAATTTAAAAATATAATAAAAAGCTTTACTTATAAAAAATACTTTTGGAAGCATAGAACAAATTAACTGGTTTGTAAAGGTTAAGTTTAGAATTTATGCCTTATATGCCTTATAATAAGCAACCAAGTAAGTCCTGATCCACGTTCCAACTCAAGTGTAAACCTAAACTTTCACGCAGGCCTGTTTCCCAGCGACCCCGTATTTGCTGGTTACCAGTTTGCCAGGAACTGGGCCACCACCACACAATCCAAATAAAACAAACCTTACCGAATTCAGAGGCGCATCCCGGACAGAATACAGAAGCGCTCCGGTGTGTTCCCGTGTTAGTCCCGTGTTAGTCCTGTACTGTGGGCTCCTATAGGTGAAGCAGGACTCGCATTATGATCCCTTGGTGTTCCTCTCTCGTGTTCCTGGGGCAGAATGAAGCAGGACGAAGCGCTCCGGTTAATAAAGCGCTGCGCGATTGTTCGGCGCCTCTGGAATGCGCGGAATGCGAAGCCCGTGCGCGCCCCCGCCGGAGCGGACACGCGGACAGAGAGAGTGAGAGTGGGGGAAGGGTGGCGCGCACAGAGAAGCGTGTGCACTGTGTGCAAACAAAACACCAACAAGCACTAATCAAACTATTCTTTCTTTCTTTTTTGGTTTGTTTTTACGTACAACTTTACCCTGGTCGAAGTCGCAGTGGGTCCGGTGAAACCTGTTACAACTGGACATAAGACAGACAGTCCTTACATATTCCTTACAATCCACCGTCTGGCATATTTATATTTATTTAAGAAAATTCTCACAGACACTCGAGGGGAGCATACTGTGTTAATAATAACTACATACAGTATATGTAGTGTTAATAATTAAACTACATCATGGTGTAATGGAGGAAGAATTACCAAGGGTCACTTTGTTTTGTTTTACACTGGTGATCATGTGACTGTGGGGAGGAAACAAAGGAGGGTCTTAAATAGTACATATCAGAGAAATGCAAAAAAGGTGTATCATAGTGTCCTTATTATTATTATTATTATTATTAGTAGTAGTAGTAGTAGTAGTAGTAGTAGCAGTAATAGAGTATTATTATTAGTAGTAGTATTAATAAGAGTATTATTATCATTATTAGCAGTAGTAATAGTGGCAATATGAGTATTATTATTATTATTATAATTAGTAGTAGTAATGAGTATTAATAGTAGTAATAAGAGTATTATTATCAAGGCAAGCCGTAGCCTAGTGGTTAAGGTACTGGACTAGTAATCAGAAGGTTGCTGGTTCAAGTCCCACTACTGCCAGGTTGCTGCTGTTGGGCCCTTGAGCAAGGCCCTTAACCCTCAATTGCTCAGACTGTAACTGTAATGTAAGTCGCTTTGGATAAAGGCGTCTGCTAAATGTCAAAAATGTCAAAAATGTCAAATTATCATTAACAGCAGCAGTAGTAGAAATAAGAGTATTATTATCTTTAATAGCAGTAATCGAGTAGCAATAAGATATAAATATTATTACCATTAATAGCAGTAGTAATAGTATAGCAATATGAGTATTATTGTTGTTGTTGTTGATGCTGTTATTATTATTATAAGTAATAGTAGTAGTAGTATTAATATGATTATTATTTTTATTACGAGTGTTATTATTATTAGTAGTAGTAGTATTTGTGTTGTTTTATTATTATTGTTGTTATTATTATTATTATTATTACTAGTGTTGTTGTTATTGTTATTATTATTATTACTAGTGTTGTTGTTGTTCTCTTTATGATGCACCATAACGTCTATGTTCTATAACTAAAGACAACAAAGACACTTACGGTACCATCAGACTGATAATAAAATTACCCAAAAAAATAAAACTGGTGTTTTTGTCCTTTTTTCTTTGTTATTTGCTCGTGATTAATTTCTTCACTTCTGTCGTGTTTACCAGCAGTGCCGAGAGGGGGAAGAAGAAGTAAACGGTTCCCATTACTAGTGGCTTATTAATGTTGTAATTAAACATTACATTTACATTCACGGTATGAAGCTTTTATCCAAAGCGACTTACAATTGTGGCTGGATACAATGTGAGCAACTGGGGTTAAGGGCCTCGCTCGGGGGCCCAACGGTGGCAACTTGCTTACAGGCTTCTGTGACTTCAGTATTGCAAAGGCAGATAATGCAATAATAATGATTAAAATATAAATATATAGTTTAGATGTAAAGATCTTTACATATTTGTTTATTATAGTTTTATCTACACTTTCCTAGCAAGTCTCCCCCATATTTAAAAGTAAAAATGCATGTAAGAATTATTTAATAAAAGCATGAAAGGCCCGAACAGCTGCACGGAGAATCAGATAAACCAGTAAAATTGATTTTAGCTCCTTTTGTTTGCTTTCAGCTGGTGGATCTTTAAGTCGTGGCCCGTGCCATTCGATTGCTGAATGTGTGTGTGTGTGGACGGTTAGGGAGGGGTGTGTGTGTGTACATGTGTGTGTGTGTGTGTGTTTGAGGCATGCTGCCTGCCAGCTGTCCATAGAGTAAAATCCCCCCCCCCCCCCCCAATAAGCTTTTAGAGAGACGTATTGTTGTCCCCTATGGCAGACATTACATTGAGAGGTCTACCATCTGCTCCTGAACACTACACCCACCCTTCCAAAAAAAAAACCCTCACACTGCCCCCCTGACATACTACACACATGTATGGTGGGTGTCCACATACATCCCAATACATTTTCGGCTTTTAGCAGATGCTTTTTTATTATGTAAAGTGACTTACAGTACTGCCTAAGCAACTGATGGTTAACAGTGGTAACTTAGCGGTGGTGGGACTTGAACCCAGGACCTTCTGAATACTATTCCAGTACCTTAAACACTTAGCCATCACTATAACACCTTTATGAACACTTTATAGTCCACTATCATTGGAACACAGGGTTTGAATCATCGCCCGTGCTATCGGCCGGTCAGGTATACAGTCTAAGCAATTGAGGGTTAAGGGCCTTGCTCAAGGGTCCAACAGTAGCAACTTGGAATTGGTGGGGCTTGAACTAGCAATCTTTCAATTACCAGTCCAGTACCTTAACCTTGTAGTTAGGCTACAACTGCCCGGTCCTGTATGGTGTGTGTTACTGCATTGCACCCTGTGATTCCGGGGACCAGACCTGCCTTGACCCTGACCAGGATAAAGCAATGATGCAGGATGAAAATGAATGAATAATATTAAAAATATAAATATAAAGCACTCGGGTGACACAGGGTGACACGCCAGCACACCACGGCTGAGATTGGATCTGTGCTGTCGGCCAGCCAGGCGTCTACACAGACATGATCGGAAGCCCTGTGATGGACTGGCATCCTGTCCAGGGGTTCCTGGTGTAAACGTTTCCCCTATGTTTTGGTTTATTTGTTTGTGTGTTTGGCCAAAAGTATTTGGACACTGATCATGAGCTTGTTGGATGTCCCATTTCTATCACTCCTCCACACTTCAGAGAAGGCTTCTCACAGGACTTTGGAGTGTGTCTGTGGGAATTTGTGCCCATTCAGTCAGTGTTTCCTGGTATAGACGATTTCTCTTTTTTTCAATGAAATAAAGATTCAAGATAATTAACAAATCACAGATTCCTCTGTTTATTTATTACTGATTTTACAAAACATCCCATCTTTTCTGGAAACTGTTGTTGTAGAAATGTTGCTTAAATTTGATGTGAATCGATTTAATTTGGAATGAAATAATAAAGTTAGATAAAGAAATGATATCCACTAAAATATATATAAATCTAAAAAAAATCCTCAAAAAATATACAGTATATAAATAAAAAATATCCACTAAAATATATTTAAATATATAAAAAAAAATCCACAAATAAATATATATAAAAATATAAAAAATATCCACTAAAATATATTTAAATATAAAAAAAAAATCCACAAAAATATTTAAATAAATAAAAAAAAATCCACTATATATACAGTATATATATATATATATAAACCCACAAAAATATATATAAATATATGAAATATGCACAAAAAATATATATAGATATAAAAAATATCCACTATATATATATATATGTAATAATTTAACAATAAAATAATCAACCAGCTCTAGACCTAAATGGGTGATTTCTGAAAATGTTGCTTAAATTTGAATGGGAATCAGATGATAAAGCAGCTTGTAATAATGAACTAAGATTCACATATAAAATAATTAAAATAAAGTAGTGACTGTATTTCAGAACCCCTGGATTCTCCGAAAGCTCATATCAGCTCGAGGAATGCGTCTGTTCCTGCAGTCCTTTGTGTTTCTGTTGGACGCGTGTTAATGATTAAACGCCGGTAGGTGTGAACGGTCACCACACCGAGCTGTGAAATGACCCGTCGTCTCTGTCTAGGAGTTACAATCAGCTACTGGATCCAGATTAAACGCTGTTAGAATGTAAAGCAGTTAAGCTGCACCTCAACTATATGGCCGAAAGTATGTGGACGCCTGAGCTTACAGGGCATCTTGTTTACAGAAAACCTTTACAGTGTAGTCCTTCATTCGGACTTGTCTTTTGCATCTACAACAAGGCAGTGGTAGCTTAGCAGTTAAGCTACTGGACTAGCAATCAGAAGATTGCTGGTTTAAGCCCCACTGTTGGGCCCTTAACCCTCAGGTGCTTAAACTCTATTCACTTATAATTGTAGTTGCTTTGGATAAAAGCGTTTGCAAGGTGTCAAAAACGTACATGGTTCCAAACAACATCTGTACAGTCAGGCCTAGCTTGCAGTTGCTGTTCCCATTCATCCCACATGTGTTCAGTGTGCAGGCTGCTGTTGTTCCTCCATACCAGACTGGTCAAATCTTGGGGACAAGGTGATGCCAAAACAGGAAATGACCTTCCCAAAACTGTTGGGACAAGCTATCATGGAAGCGCATCATTTATTAATACTAGGGCTGTCAAACGAAAATTTTTTAATCGCGATTAATCTCAGAATTTCATATAGTTAATCGCGATTAATCACATAAAAAAAAAATCTGTGTAAATGTTATAGAAAACAAGGATTTTTATGTGAAATGTTACAATTAAAATGGTGAACACATTTTATGCTAAATGTACTGATGTTAAAAACTGCTGGGACAAGAGAAAACTGTAAGGGAGTTTTATTCACTCACATACTAGGCAGTAAATGTCAGATTGTAGTTTAGAATTTCTCCATCAGCAAACATTGTAGATCAGCGGTGCTTTAGGTGGGATAAGGCGTAGTTATTGTAACAGACTTTTCTGTGGTTGTATTGTGACAATGGTTTGATGGCCGTTTCTACACGAAGTGAGTGTGTTTTGACCCTTTGGGGCTTCCATAGTTCATGGACTAACGTGCTTGACTCAGCTTTCCGGTATTTGGTACCTTAACAGAATAAGTTAATAAAAGTGTTCTGCTCCCGACAACTTGTGAATATAGCGTGTATTTATTTCTTTATAAGTGCATCACTACAACGCTCGGTAACATTATGTTAACAAACCGCAAATGAAAAACGGTGGCAAGTCCGACATTAAAACGTTTGTTTTAACATAATGTTAACATAATGTAACCGAGCGTTGTAGTTCTACCAGTCAAGTCTCAACATTAACTAGAATTTGCGTTAACGGCACTATTATTTTTAATCGCGTTAAATTGAAATCACGTTAATGCGTTATTATCGCGTTAACTTCGACAGCCCTAATTAATACATTTATCCAATACAAGCAATTGAGGGTTGAGGGCCTTGCTCAGGGGTCAAATAGCGGCAAGCAGGCAGATGTGGGGCGAGAATCTGCAACCTTCTGATCTATTTCACACCTGTTAGCTATGTGTGCAGGTAAACAACATCTAGACTTGGTAAATATAGGTGTCCTTAAACTTTTACAAACAAAAACAATTCTAACAAAATTTCAACATGAATTTGCATTAGTAAGCACGTGGGTGGTGCAGCGGACTATCACGACCCCTGAGTTCCGGGGTTCAAACCTCAGCGGTGCTACCAGCTAGTTGGACGTCCACACGATGGGGTAAGTGTCCAGTGTCCAGTGTCTTAACCACTGATCTACCACTGCCAAGTCACTGTCACTGTTGGGCCCCGAATTTGATCATAATTGTATTTTTTTTTTTTTGTAAAAGCATCCTTAGGATGAAGCGGTTGCCATGACGACCTCTGGTGGGGTGGCGCTGCATCTTTAAGCATTCTGAACCATGTAAGAGCGCTGTAGTTCAAAGTGGGTCCTAATAATGTGTACAATGTCATATTTTGGACATATATTGGACCATGAGGGCAAATCCGAACTGAGGAAAGCCACACGGACACAGGGAGAACATGCCAACTCCACACAGAAAGCCGAGGCACGTAGAAGAACTACTAACATAAATGACATTAATGAAGCTTCTTGTAAAGATCAAAACAATGAAAATAAATAAAGTGTTAAAGCTGGAGGTGCTCGGTGGTGTGTATAATAAAAACGTGTATAACAGGACTCGTATTAGCGCTTTAATCCTAAAATACTACGGACATTTTGCTAATATGCAGAGCGGCGCGCATCTTTAGCACCGCTAACAGGTCAGAGGTGAGAGAACCACGGGCACGACTACCTCGACCTTGACTCTCTTTGTCTTCCTCTGCAGGGAGGAAATGGCTGCATTCCACGCATTAGCACATTAGCATGAGCAAAGAAGGCCAGCAGGTCGGCCATTATGGCCAGGATGGGGGGGGGGGGGGGGGGGGGGGATAAGAGGGGGTGCCCACATTTTCTGCTTAATTAAGCTATTCTTTACAAACAGCACGCCTGAGCTGCTACGTGTACACAACGGTGTGTGTGTGTGATAAAATGCATAAATAATCATTAACAATCTTATAAACTGATTGTATTATTGTGAGAGTTGTTAGTCGAGCTTTCTCGTCGTTTTCCGTATCTCGTTATGTGCCACATTTCTAGTGAAAGTCCAGTCTGAACTGCAGGCCAGTCCTGCACCCGCACTCTCTAATAATGTGTTTCAGTTTATTCCAAATCTGTTTAGTGGGGCCGGTGAGTTATGTGCAGGTCGGTGGGTAAGAAAGAAAAGAAAAGGAATGAAGAAAGATAGAAAGACAGACAGACAGACAGACAGACAGAAAGGAAAAAAAGAAAGAAAGAAAGAAAGAAAGAAAGAAAGAAAGAAAGAAAGAAAGAAAGAAAGAAAAAATAGGTAAAGAAATTAATAGAACAGAAAGAAAGAAAAACAGACAGACAGAAAGACACAAATAAAAAAAAATAAGGAAAGAAATGAATGAAATAGGAAAGAGAAAAGAAAGAAAGTAAGAAACAGAGAAAGAAAGAAAAAGTAAAGAAATTAATAAAGAAAGAACGAAAGAGAGAGAGGGAGAAAATGAAAAAAGAAAGAAATAAAGAAAGAAAAAAAGGAAAAAGAAAGAAATTAATAGAAAAGAAAGACAAAAAGACAGATAGATAGACAGAAACAAAGAAACTAAAAAAGTAATAAGTAAAGTAATTAAGAAAAGAAAGAAAGAAAGAAAGAAAGAAAGAAAGAAAGAAAGAAAGAAAGAAAGAAGGGGAAAAGGAAAGAAAGAAATAAGTAAATAAATTAATAAGAAACAAAAGAAGAAAAGAGAGAAAGAAAGAAGAAAAATAGTAAAGATATTAATAGAAAAGAAAGAAAGACAGATAGACAGACATACACAAAGAAAAAAATAAGTAGAGAAATTAATGGAAAAGGAAAGAAAGGGAGGGAGAAAATGAAAAAAGAAAGAAAGAAAACATAAGTAAAGAAATTAAGAAGAAACAAAAGAAAAAGAGAGAGAAAGAAAGAAGAAAATTAGAAAAGATATTAATAGAAAAGAAAGACAAAAAGACAGATAGACAGACAGAAACGAAGAAAAAAATAAGTAACGTAATTAAGAAAAGAACAAAAGAACGAAAGAGAAAAAATAAAAAAAGGCCAAATAAGTAAAGAAATTAATAAAGAATAAAAAAGAAAAGAAAAGGAAGCATTTTCACTGAACTTTATACGCCTTCGTCTGACGATGTTTGTTTAAGATCTTAATTGTTTAAAATAATTCTGTGTATACACTCACACTAAATCAGATGATTTTACTCCTGAACAGGATCCAGTTTGATCTGGACCGTTTTATTACTGTAACGATTATTATTATTACTGATGATAGTCGTGTTATTATTCTGTAGTTAATGAGGACAGTAAATAATTGAAGGACTCTGAGGTAAACAAACACTCCACTGTAGATGAATGTGGGGTGCTGAGGGGGGGGGTAGGTTGGTGTTGAGGGGGTTCTTTATGGGGGGGTTGTTGACCATCTCAAAGCAACACTGACTTTTTAAGAGACTGTAAGAGACAAACAGCAAACAGCAGCCGAGCGGCGGGAGTGTGTGGAACAACTGCTCCTCAACCGCGTTTACACCAGAGAATAGATTCCACACGCACCTGCCTACAACCCAACCCCCCCACAGACACGCAGAACAAACACTGTCCCTAACCAGCACACACACACTAATGTAACCGTCACACACACACGTGTTCACCTGGACCCGAACACCTCAGGGCGAACGTTCCACCTACAGAAACAGGATTTGTATGCAAAACCACGCCGTAGATTTGCATATTCTCCCCCTGTCGCGGGCATCGGTTGGGCTCGTTATCAGAACGGCGCTGAGCCGCTGCACCCAGGGGTCATGACTTATCAGGGTCAGAGTGCAGCTGCCACAGAGAAGAAGATCCTTATCGCCCATACTTGCCCCAGGCACGCTGACCCCTCATTTGCTTTACCGAATTCATCCTGGCCTGAGGGCCACTGTGGACGGCTAATGGGCCGACACACACACACTCACACACACACACACTTCCACACACAAACACACATGTGACAGCTGAGCATGTTCCTGCGCCGTGTTAAAAATCAGTAATTGCCCGTGACCGTCCTCATCACTGTTCTCCTTTGTCCTCCGTCCACTCTGGGTCATCTGGTCACTTCTCTCAGCTGCCCGGTCAGTTTACCACATCACATTCCACACATAACCACATTACTGACCCCAAATCAGCTCTAATCTAATGTACACAACGCTGATTTATGATAAAATGACCGGGCTGGACGCTTAAGTGCTTCGTTTAGTCATTTATTGGTTCATTAGTGTTTCCCAGTTCTCCCAGTCAGGGTTCCGCGAGGTCTGGAGCCAATCCCAAAATCACCGAGACAGGGACGCCAGTCCTTACTTTTTTTTCTTTCTTTTTCTCTAAACTGTGGTATGAGACAGGAACGCTAGTCCTGATGCAGAGAAAGAAAGAAGGAAAGAAAGACAAAAGACAAAGAAAGAAAAAAAAGCCAAGTCTACAATTGTTGGGCATGAGAGAGGAGCACAGAAAAAAAGAATAAAAAAGAAAAGAAAGAGAGACAGAAAGGAAGAATTAAAAAAAGGAAAGAAAGAATAATCTAATGTACATGCCGCTGATTTATGATAAAATTACCGGGCTGGACGCTTAAGTGCTTCGTTTATTCATTTATTGGTTCATTAGTGTTTCCCAGTTCAACCAGTCAAGGTTCCGTGAGGTCTGGAGCCAATCCCGAAATCAACAGACGTGAGACAGGAACACCAGTGCTAAAGCAGAGAAAAAAAGAAAGGAAGTAAAAGAAGAAAGAAAGAAAGAAAGACAGGAAGAACAAAAAAGAAAGAAAGAAAGAAAGAAAGAAAGAAAGAAAGAAAGAAAGAAAGAAAGAAAGAAAGAAAGAAAGAAAGAAAGAAAGAAAGAAAGAAAGAAAGAAAGAATGCATTGAGTCTCAAAGATTTGGAGTTTAGGGGACGTTGAGTTAAAAGGTACCTCTGTATTATATTATTAGATTTTGAGGTTACGATTGTGTGGGATTTTTGTAATATATAGAAATAATAATATAAGTAATATTAGTAACAAAAAAGTAAAAGTTCCATTTTGTGTTTCTGAAATGAAGAAAATCTCTTAAGTCACAAAGTTTCACAGTGCCAGTGTGAGTGTATAAATTTAATTTCTCTAATTTCCTTCAGGATCAATAAAGTATCTATCTATCTATCTATCTATCTATCTATCTATCTATCTATCTATCTATCTATCTATCTATCTATCTATCTATCTATCTATCTATCTATCTATCTATCTATCTATCTATCTATCTATCTATCTATCCATCCATCTATCCATCCATCTATCCCTCTATCTATCTATCTATCTATCTATCTATCTATCTATCTATCTATCTATCTATCTATCTATCTATCTATCTATCTATCTATCTATCTATCTATCTATCTATCTATCTATCTATCTATCTATCTATCTATCCATCCATCCATCCATCTATCCCTCTATCTAAACACAATGATTGATGAATAAATGATGCAGGGGGCACCAGCCAAAATCCTACCCAGGGTGCCACATCAGTTAGGGCCGGCTCTGTCATTTTAGGTTTTAAAACAGTGCTGTTTGTGTGTATGAAATAAAAATAAGACTCTCTGGCAATAATTCTGCTAATTTTAGGAGGAACGTCAAGCTTACAGTGAAATACGGTGGTGGGAGCATCGTAATACACGTATACAGCTTTTATCCAAAGCAACTTACAGCTGTGACTGCATACAAGCCCAGCGGTTACAGTACCGGACTAGTAATCAAAAGGTCACTGGTTCAAGCCCCACCACTGCCAGGTTGCCACTGTTGGGCCCCTGAGCAAGGCCCTTAAGCCTGTAAGTCACTTTAGATAAAACAATCCAAGCAACTGAGAGTTAAGCTTTGCTCAGGGGTCCAACAGGGCAGCTTGGCAGTGGTGGGGCTTGAACCAGCAACCTTCTGATTACTAATCTGAGCTACCACCTCTATATTTATTTATTGTTTATGTATTGTTTATTTCTGACTCTATACTGTGGCTGCATAGGTATCAGGTACGCAGGGGACGTGTTTCAAACCCGTGACACATAAGTGACAAAATAAAAGAAAGAAAAAATAAAAAATAAAAGAAAGAATAAAAAATAAATAAAAAAAAAGAATAAAAAATAAATAAAGAAAGAAAGAACAAAAAGTAAAAGAAAAAAGATAAATAAAAGAAAGAAAGAAAAAAATAAAAGAAAAAAGAATAAAAAATAAAAGAAAAAAGAATAAAAAAATAAAAGAAAAAAGAATAAAAAAAGAAACAAGGAAAGAATAAAAAAGAATAAAAGAAACAAAGAAAGAATAAAAAATAAAAGAAAAAAGAATGAAAATAAAAGAAAAAGAATAAAAAATAAAAGAAAAAAGAATAAAAATTTTTTAAAAAGAATAAAAAATAAAAGAAACAAAAAAAAGAATAAAAAAAGAAAAGAAAAGAAACAAAGAAAGAATAAAAATAAAAGAATAAAAATAAAAGAAAAAAGAATAAAAAAAGAAAGAATAAAAAATAAAAGAAAAAATAATAAAAAAAAATAAAAGAAAGAAAGAAAGAAAGAATACTCTTTCAGATCTTAATTAGATTCCGAACATACTGATGATCCACTTCAAAGGGCGGCTTACGGCTTTGTACTGCGCCGTAAACGAGCACAAAGAGAACGGCAGCTTTACGTCTCCATACGTAACACAATGGGGTTCGCAAAAAAAACACAGAAGCTAATTCACAAGTCTTATTCTGCTTTTTGTTAAAGTCCAGAAAAGGAAGCATGACGGTGCTAAAAGTGCTAACAGTGCTAACAGTACGAGCTGTGAAACGCGGTGGAGGTAAAGCACATACGTCCCCATCTGTCCTGACAGATACGATCCTGTCCTCGTCTCTGTTTACCGTTTTAGCAGAAGGTAAACAGAAGAGAACCCTCGTGTTATCGGAACAACAAAACAGCACGAACGCTGAGCGCCGAATAAAAACGTCGTGTCTGAACTCGTCCTCATGTTAACCGCAAAAGGTCGGACATACCACGATAGCACCGCTGCGGAAAACGATCCCGCCGCCAGAAACGTGGCTGTTTATAGATCTGTGAAAATAAACGAGTCCTGTTTTCACTGTCAATACCAGTTTTTGTTTAAAGTAAGGTCACATTTTTTCACGTTGCCTGCTGACATCATGTTACCCTCTCAGCCCTCATCAGGAGGTGTTTGGTACACACAGGGGAACATTTCTGGCTAGAAAGAGGAACAACGTGTATTCGGCTCTTACAATCATTAAAAAAGAAATTGTACATAGAAGTAGTTCAGGTGTTTCAATCACAACCTTAATATAGGGGGCGCCGTAGTGGTTCCAGACTTGGTACAGTTTTTATGCCGGATGCCCTCCCTGACCCAACCCTCCTGTGTTTTTGAGGCCCCTCCCCTTTTGGATATTAGACGATCATGTCCGTGCAGACGCCCGACTGGTCGATAGCACCGCTGAGATTCGAACCCTGGATCCCCAGATCTCTAGCAGTACTATATATTATATATGTGTGTGAATATACACTGATCAGCCGTAACATTAAAATCACCTCCTTGTTTCTACACTCACTGTCCATTTTATCAGCTTCACTTACCATATAGCAACACTTTGTAGTTCTACAATTACTGACTGTTGTCCATCTGTTTCTCTACATGCTTTGTTACCCCCTTTCATGCTGTTCTTCAATGGTCAGGACCCCCACAGGACCCCCACAGAGCAGGTATTATTTAGGTGGTGGATGATTCTCAGCACTGCAGTGACACTGACATGGTGGTGGTGTGTTAGTGTGTGTTGTGCTGGTATGAGTGGATCAGACACAGCAGCGCTGCTGGAGTTTTTAAACACCGTGTCCACTCACTGTCCACTCTATTAGACGCTCCTACCTGGTCGGTCCACCTTGTAGATGTAAAGTCAGAGACGATCGCTCATCTATCGCTGCTGTTTGAGTCGGTCATCTTCTAGACCTTCATCAGTGGTCACAGGACGCTGCCCACGGGGCGCTGTTGGCTGGATATTTTTGGTTGGTGGACTATACTCAGTCCAGCGGTGACAGTGAGATGTTTAAAAACTCCTGACCATTGAAGAACAGCATGAAAGGGGGCTAACAAAGCATGTAGAGAAACAGATGGACTACAGTCAGTAATTGTAAAACAACAAAGTGCTTCTATATGGTAAGTGGAGCTGATAAAATGGACAGTGAGTGTAGAAATCAGGAGGTGGTTTTAATGTTACGGCTGATCAGTGTATATGTATATATATATATATACAGTATATATATACAGTATATATATATGTGTGTGTGTGTGTGTGTGTGTGTTTGTGTGTGTGTGTGTGTGTGTGTGTGTGTGTAAACCTCAGTACAGCTACAGCATCGACTTCTAATCCACTCCAAAATATGAACATTTTGACATTGAAACAGAATTCCTGCTTTTCAGAGAACAGACTCATCTGTGCGGAGGGGGGGGGGGGGGTGTTGAGGGGGGGTGAATTCGGACGGGGGTGTGTGTGTGGGGAGGGGGGGGGGGTGATGGGGATGGATGTTTTATGTAAACAAAGAAGGAGGAAGTTCAGCCTGCAGCCGCGAGCAGGAGCGGCACCTGTTCATCCAGCAGAGCCATATGGCGTATGTGAGAGGCTAGCATTAGCAACCAACCCCCCATCAACCCCCCATTCCGCTCAGATACACCATACGCTGTACGGCCAAAAGTATGTGGACACCTGATCATGTGCTTATCGGACATCCGGTTTCAAAAACCTCTTAAAGCTTCAGCTTCTCTTCTCTGAGACGGCTCATATGTCTTCTGAAGTGTGTCTGTGTGTGGGAATTTGTAAGGGCACTGATTGATCAGTGGATGTTCCGGTTCATTCCAAAGCTGCTACGTGGGGATGAAGTCTGGTTTTCATCGTGTCTTCACTCACTCACTTTCTTAACCGCTTATCCAGTCAAAATCGTGGGGGGGGGGGGTGCTGGAGCCTATCCCAGCTTTTCAGTGGGAGCAAGGCCCACAGTAACACCCTGGACAGGGCACCAGTCCATCGCAGGGCAGATACACATACACACACCCATTCACCTATAGGGCAATTCTGTGTCTCCAATTAATCTGACTGCATGTTTTTGGACTGTGGGAGGAAACCCACGCAGACACGGGGAGCTGTCATGCTAGAACATGCTGGGAAAGGGACTTCCCTAAACTGTCTGCGCTTATAAAACATAAATAATTGATTTATTACACCTGTTAGCATTTGTTGTGGCTGAAACTCATGAATTCAAAGGATACAGTAACAAGAAACGTCCTAATACTTTTGTCCATATAGTGAACTGTACACACTGATCAGCCATAACATTAAAACCAGCTCCATGTTTCTACACTCACTGTCTATTTTATCAGCTCCACTTACCATACAGAAGCACTTTGTAGTTCTACAATTACTGACTGTAGTCCATCTGTTTCTCTACATTCTTTGTTACCCCCCTTTCACTCTGTTCTTCAATTGTCAGGACCACCACAGAGCAGGTATTATTTAGGTGGTGGATGATTCTCAGCACTGCAGTGACGCTGACATGGTGGTGGTGTGTTAGTGTGTGTTGTGCTGGTATGAGTGGATTTTTAAACACCTCACTGTCACTGTTGGACTGAGAATAGTCCACCAACCAAAAATCTCCAGCCAACAGTGCCCCGTGGGCAGCGTCCTGTGACCACTGATGAAGGTCTAGAAGATGAGCGACTCAAACAGCAGCAATAGATGAGCGATCGTCTCTGACTTTACATCTACAAGGTGGACCGACTAGGTAGGAGTGTCTAATAGAGTGGACAGTGAGTGGACACGGTGTTTAAAAACTCCAGCAGCGCTGCTGTGTCTGATCCACTCATACCAGCACAACACACACTAACACACCACCACCATGTCAGTGTCACTGCAGTGCTGAGAATCATCCACCACCTAAATAATACCTGCTCCGTGGGGGTCCTGTGGGGGTCCTGACCATTGAAGAACAGGGTGAAAACAGGCTAAAACAGATGGACTACAGTCAGTAATTGTAGAACTACAAAGTGCTTCTATATGGAAAGTGGAGCTGATCAAATGGACAGTGAGTGTAGAAACAAGGAGGTGGTTTTAATGTGTTTCTTTCATTGCAAGGTGAACATGCAAAATGTCCCGTGGTGTGACGGTAATACAATACAAACATTTCTAAAATAAAATAGTAATACCTGGACGTGTTTTTAAAATGCTTTTGGCTTTATTATTTAATACAGATTGACGTTATTTATCAATTTAATGTTATAAAATGTACGAGACTCCTGCATAATGCGGAATGAAAACGTCGTCCTGCGGTGTGACGTCATCACTTCAAACGAAATTAAGCACCTTTTATGAAGGTACAATTAATCCTATCCTTGTGTGTGTGTGTGTGTGTTTATTTAAAATGCTGCAAAATTAAAGAACAAAAAGAAAAAAGAGAATTTTTATCAAAATATGATGTTTTTCTAAGATTGTTCCACTCGTGTGAGAGATTAAAAAGCTCCGAGTAAAGATCGGAATTTAAAAAACAGCTCTGAATAATAAACACGCACCAAATATTCATTATAGTTACTTAAAAAGAGCCTTAAACTCTAATCACGACTGATCTAGATTTAAAATGATTATTATTATTGTTATCATTATTATGATTATGTTCTTGTTATTATAGTGTCACGTGACGTCACACCGCAGGACTGTTTACGTTCCTCTCTGTGAGAAAAGCTTATAAAGCCTCAAAAATGCTGTAAAAAGAAGAAATATCCGGACAATTTAGACTTCAAACATTAGAATTTCATCAAATCATCATGAAAACGAGTCCTTTGTTTAATAAAAATTCAGTTTCACCTCAATTTGTCAAGCACTCACGTTATTTAGCTATGAAACACATACTACTATCATACTGCAGCATCAAAGCAGTTAGCAAGGTAGCACGACATGCTAGCGCTAATTAGCACCGAAGTGCGACCCGAAACTTCACTGTCCGAAGCTTCTCACTTGTAACACAGACATCAAAACAGATCCCCTTTTCTGTCCCTCTTCCTTCCGCTCTTACACCGGCTATTTTAACATGTTTACCAACAGTCCCGATCTCACTCGGCCCGTCCGGAGGAACAAAGGCCCTCGGTAGCACCTGTCCTCGTCCTCCAGCGCCATCAATGAGCGCCATTCTCTCACTTTCACTCCACATTCCTCACGCCTGTTAGAGCACGAGCAGGTGGGACGTTCAGCCTGGGCTGAAAAGCCACGCAGACCTTTTACTACCACCAACGACAGAGGGGCCCATTGTTACCGAGGCCCTCGGAATGGAAACCAGGGCGCTCTCGCCTTTAAATACGTAACTAACTCCTGTCTCACGTGCACGCTGCTTGACGGGCTTTAGCGGCGAGTGCGTAAACTCTTCCAGCGCCACGTCAGAGGAAGCGGGACTCAGATTTTCAGGACCATTTAAAAAAAGTCAAGCGTGTCTCCGCCATTTCATTCGACTCTCCTGACGCCCACACTATGGCGATAGCGTACTGAGATCTTTTGAGAAAACATAACACTAAGGCTGCGTCAGAAATCGCATACTTGAACAGTACGTACTAGATTTGAGGCAGTATACGCTGCTCGGCTGGTAAAGCAGTACGCTCTTTCAGTACGCAAGTGTGCAGTATGGCCGAAACCTCGTACGTACTACGTCTGCCATCTTATCAACGTCACGGGATGCATGACGTCTCATTGCCACAGTTATAACAAATTTAAAATCAGACAAAATTAATTCTGTCGTTCTCCACAAGCTTCTCATAATGTTACTCAGGGTTGTACTTAGATAAGATAAGATAAGACGTTATTGATCCCCTTAGGGAAATTAACTTGTTACAGCAGTAGGAAGACAGGAGAAACAGAAAGAAATACAACTAAGTTAAAATATTGCACACATAGTGTGTAGTTGTTTACTCTTAAAAATATCAAAAAATAATATATACATTAGAAATATGCAAAATATATTACGTATTGCACTTGTTGTAATAAATTACATATTGCACTACTTATTACACCATGAACATGTAAGTATAGGTATGAGTGGCATTATTACATATTATTTTTGAAAGCCCTGATGGCTGCTGGAATGAAGGACCTGCGGTAGCGCTCCATTCTACACAGGGGGTGGAGGAGTCTAGTGCTAAAGGAGCTTGTTAGGTCGCCTACAGACTCATGTAGTGGATGTGTGGTGATGTTCACGATGGATGACAGCTTGGCTATCATCCTCCTTTCTCCCACCTCCTCTACAGGTTCGAGAGGACAGTTCAAGGCCGAGCTCGCTTTCTTGATCAGCTTGTTCAGTCTTTTTTTGTCTCTCTCCGAGATCGCACCACCCCAGCACACCAGTCCATAGAAGATGGCTGATGCTACCACAGTGTCATAGAAAGATCTTAGCAGTGGTCGGGACACACTCCAAAGGACCTCAGTCTCCTCAGTAGGTGGAGGCGACTTTGGCCCTTTCTATATAGGGCACCCGAGTAGCTAGACCAGTCCAGTTTATTATTGAGGTGAACACCCAGGTATTTGTACTCCTTCACCATCTCAATGTTCAAACCCTGGATGCTCACAGGTGTGATGTGATGCGACTTTTTCCTGAAGTCGATCACCAATTCTTTGGTTTTACTGGTGTTAATGTGAAGCACATTTAGTTCACGGTTCGTTCCCATCAGATAAACATCCAACAATGGCTGTGTCGTCCGAGAACTCTTGTAGGAAACGGTCTTGTGTGTTATGTCGAAAATCATAATCATAAGTAATCATAATTAATTATACTTAATCATAATCTTTCTTCTTTGCTTCTTTGCTTCGAACGCCTTTGCAGCTCCAGTTGAATTATGTCGACTCCAGTCGGACCACAAGTGCGCTGTGTTTGCATACTCAAAAATGCCCACCCATGCAGTAGGTCATCTTGGTACTTGTCGCGTACTGTTTAATAAATACTTTGTATTCGGACACGCTACCTGCTCTCGCGTACTGTTAAGTATGGAAGTATGCTATTATGGACACAGCCTAAATATTGCCACCATAATTCAATTCGGATTTAAAAAAAGGGTGTAGACCATAGAAAGTTCCGCAAAATCGCAGCTGTTTTTATTTCAGATCCCTTGCTTTTTTCTTTTAAGTACAGAACTGTGTTTATCATTTGAAAATAACCATAAAATTCAAGCCATTTTCACTCAAGTTGCTTCCAGAAATGACTTCTGTTTACACCAGACATCTCTAAAAGCCCACGTCTGGGCACCGACCAACCGCTGTACTGAGACCTGCAGTAAAAAACCAAAGTACAAGTGGAAACTAATTTGTGTAAAATATCGGCAAACGTCCTTCGACTCCCGAAGCTAGACAATGAAAGACTGTACGACTTAGATACTGTTTTCTGAGTGATTTGAAGGTATGTAAAGTGTGAAAAATATGATGACCTGAGGGGCGGCACGGTGGCTTGAAGAAGGTCTAGGGTTTGATTCCCAGGTGGAGCGGCCTGGATCCTTTCTGTGTGAAGTTTGCATGTTCTCCTGATGTCTGGGTGCTCTGGTTTTCTCCCACACTACAAAGACATGCAGTCAGGACACTTGGAGCTGCTAGGTGTGTGTCTGGGGTGTTTCCGGTATTTTGTCCAGTGAATCGGACCCGCTGCGACCCTGAATAGGACAAAGCGGCGGTGAAACAAACAGTGAATAAATAAATAACTGAATATGATAAACAGCTGATTAAACCTTTTACTCGATTCATTTTTTAGAAGTGTAACGTCTCTCCAGGATTTTGGCTTTAAAATTTGTTAAATTGTACAGGTTTCTGGCAAATAAATGTGCAAGTGGTTTGCGAACAAGCACCTTATCAATAACGTTCCTACAGGAAACTGCCGTCCAGCTCGGAACTGTAAATATAAAAAGAGGAAAATAGTTTGCATGAATTGTTTTAATAAATGAAAGATCTGGAAATCAGCTAAACAGGCACTTTTTAATTTTTAGGCTGATGCACTGTGGGGTGGAACGCAGGGCCTCCACTGTGTGAACTGCTAACGTCGTCATGTTTTAGCGTAAATAATAAACACACCAACCACGCTAATCAGAACATCTGTGATGTGTGAAGCGTGCTGAAGGTGCTGTGAGGAACACACTGCACCACACACACAGATTACACACAGCAGCTGGTACTGAGAGACGCCCATCCCCACCACCTGCAGTGTGTGTGTGTGTGTGTATGGTCACTTAGGCTGCAGGCTTTTAAAGCATTCATCTCATTTGGGCTCGACGGCTCGCTCGGGCCCCTGGAGACGACTTTATCAGAGCTGGAAACGATGCTTTAGAGCAGCATCTGCTCTCCTGTCCACCCACACACGTGTTCCACACACCCAGGGTGCAAATCCCATCCCTCCCATTATTGATTCTCTGGTGAAGACGGGGCGAACGTTAATGATTTTAAAGAGCGTTTTAACATCAGAGTGATCTCTGACCATGATGGATCAAGATCAGTTTTCAGCTCACGGTGCTTAACTTCACACGACTGGGTTTTATATTAGATTATATTTATCTACAGTATAACTTTATCATTTTAAACAACTAATTTGTGGACCTTGTTTCCTTTTTGTACATTCAGACTGGATGAAATAACTGCTGGAGTAAAAAGCTGATTTGGTATTTTTTATGACAAATTAATTGTAACATGCTATTTTACTACTAATAGTAATAATACAATAATAATAATAATAATAATAAAATAATAATAAAATAATAATAATAATAAAATAATAATAATAAAATAATAATAATAATAATAAAATAATAATAATAATAAAATAATAATAATAATATTAATAATAATGAAAATAATTTTAAAAATATTATTGTTAATATTAGCAATAATAGTAATGATGAAAATAATAAAAGTGATAATAATAACAGTGATAATAAAAGTGATAATAATAATGATAATGATAATGATAATAATAATAATAATAATAATAATAATAATAATAATAATAATAAAATAATAATAATAACAATGGTAATAATAATAAAATAATAATAATAACAATGGTAATAATACTAAAAGTGATAATAATAACAATAATAATAATAATACTATGTGAGCTGGTGTGGCGTAATGGTAAGAGCTGAAGACAAACATGTGCCCTATGCCAAAATGCCAGACAGAGGAAACTTTAGAACATTTTATTCTAGAGTGTTATCGTTCCCAAGAAGTATGGAGCAAAATGGAAAATTTAGGTCTTGAGATTAAAATTCATATGAAGTCCGTCTGTTTCGGTATTTTTGATGAAATCATGCCTAAAGATAAACATGACTTCTTGTGGTTAGTACTGTGTATTGTGAAGTCTAAATTATGGAAAACAAGATGCAGAATGACTATTGACCAACAATTTGTTTCAGCAGAGAATGTTTATAAAAATATAAGAACTGAACTGAAAAAAATAAGAACAATGAATGTTTTATTTAAGGACTCTGAATTGTGGAAGATTTTAAAATTGTAAATGATTGTCTTGATAATGTAATGTAATTTCCATGTACTCTGATGAAGTTTAAATAAAATATTTTAAAAAAAAAAGAAAAAAAAAAAAAAAAAAAAAAAAAAGTAAGAGCTGAGTGCCGTGGGTTTGAATCCCAAGCTGGGCTCACAAGTACAGAAGATGCATGGCTTTACATGAATCTGATCATTGTGGGGACACATCAGTGCAACCTTAGTGCCGGTCCCAAGCCCAGATAAATAGGAGGGTTGTGTCAGGAAGGGCATCCGGTGTAAAAACGGTGCCGAATAAAAACATGCAGACGGACGATCTGCTGTGGTGACACTTAACATGAGCTTTATTTAAAGGAACTGTAAACTATGTCCAATGCCAGTCCCCCACTGCTATTATATTACTGGCATTATAAAGTGGCAACAAGGAGCAACCACATCCGACCGTCCCTCCCTTGGACATGACCAAATATTTCTGCTGGAAGAGTCTGGTTCAAAAACACCCCTGAGATTTGAACTAGAGACTCTGGGCTCGTGGCATAAGATGGTGACCTAGTGCGCCACCCCAGCGCTTGGGGGTCACTTTAAGGGTCACATGGGTGTTAAACAAATCTGTTTCTTGTAAAAATATGCCCTCAAAGATACGCAGAAGCCTTTAGAAAGGGGGCGTATTGTAAAACCTCAGCCTATGTGGTCCGAGTGGACGGCTGTCCTGTGCCTGGACCCCTGAGCGAAGCTGGAGGTGGAGGGTAGGTGTGAGGTGGAGAAAGGCAGACTGACTCCACGGCCCCCTCCACCTCCAGCCGTCTGTCTGCCCGTGTGTTTCTGCCACTCTGCTCCCATTGTTCCCCACTTCCTGGTCGAGGAGGGAGGGGGGGTGGAAGGGGCTCGCTCGACTGCAGAAGGAATGTGGACAAAAATGACAAACGTTTGCTGGGATTTTCAATTTCAATTCCTGTTGTTGTCTAACTCGGCGTCTGGAGCAAACGACTTAAACACAAGACATGTAGAAGGGCCGTTGTTTATCTTAGTTTAACACTGAATCAGCCATAACATTAAAACCACCTCCTTGTTTCTACACTCACTGTCCATTTTATCAGCTCCACTTACCATATAGAAGCACATTGTAGTTCTACAATTACTGACTGTAGTCCATCTGTTTCTCTGTTCTTCAATGGTCAGGACCCCCACAGGACCCCCACAGAGCAGGTATTATTTAGGTGGTGGATGATTCTCAGCACTGCAGTGACACTGACATGGTGGTGGTGTGTTAGTGTGTGTTGTGCTGGTATGAGTGGATAAGACACAGCAGCGCTGCTGGAGTTTTTAAATACTGTGTCCACTCACTGTCCACTCTATTAGACACTCCTACCTAGTCGGTCCACCTTGTAGATGTAAAGTCAGAGATGATCGCTCATCTATCGCTGCTGTTTGAGTCGGTCATCTTCTAGACCTTCATCAGTGGTCACAGGATGCTGCCCACGGGGTGCTGTTGGCTGGATGTTATTGGTTGGTAAATGATTCTCAGTCCAGCAGTGACAGTGAGGTGTTTAAAAACTCCAGCAGCACTGCTGTGTCTGATCCACTCATACCAGCACAACACACACTAACACACCACCACCATGTCAGTGTCACTGCAGTGCTGAGAATGATCCACCACCCAAATAATACCTGCTCTGTGGGGGTCCTGTGGGGGTCCTGACCATTGAAGAACAGAGAAACAGATGGACTACAGTCAGTAATTGTAGAACTACAATGTGCTTCTATATGGTAAGTGAAGCTGATAAAATGGACAGTGAGTGTAGAAACAAGGAGGTGGTTTTAATGTTATGGCTGATTCAGTGTTAAATATAAAATGGGCAGTAGTGTAGTATGTAGTATAGTACACTAGTTTAGTAGTATGAGCAGTAGTATAGTATGTAGCACAGTAATACAGTAGTATGGGCAGTAGTATATTATTTAGTATAGCACAGTAGTACAGTAGTATGGGCAGTAGTATAGTATGTAGTATAGCACAGTAGTATGGTAGTATGGCAGTAGTATAGCATGTAGTATAGCACAGTAGTATAGTAGTATGGCAGTAGTATAGTATGTAGTATAGCACAGTAGTATAGTAGTATGGCAGTAGTATAGTATGTAGTATAGCACAGTAGTATGATAGTATGGGCAGTAGAGTGTAGTATGTAGTATAGCACAGTAGTACAGTAGTATGGGCAGTAGTATAGTATGTAGTATAGCACAGTAGTATAGTAGTATGGCAGTAGTATAGTATGTAGTATAGCACAGTAGTATGGTAGCATGGCAGTAGTATAGTATGTAGTATAGCACAGTAGTATGGTAGCATGGCAGTAGTATAGTATGTAGTATAGCACAGTAGTATAGTAGTATGGCAGTAGTATGTAGTATAGCACAGTAGTATGGTAGCATGGCAGTAGTATAGTATGTAGTATAGCACAGTAGTATAGTAGTATGGCAGTAGTATAGTATGTAGTATAGCACAGTAGTATGATAGTATGGGCAGTAGAGTGTAGTATGTAGTATAGCACAGTAGTACAGTAGTATGGGCAGTAGTATAGTATGTAGTATTGCACAGTAGTATGGTAGCATGGCAGTAGTATAGTATGTAGTATAGCACAGTAGTATGGTAGCATGGCAGTAGTATAGTATGTAGTATAGCACAGTAGTATAGTAGTATGGCAGTAGTATAGTATGTAGTATAGCACAGTAGTATAGTAGTATGGCAGTAGTATATTATGTAGTATAGCACAGTAGTATGATAGTATGGGCAGTAGTGTAGTATGTAGTATAGCACAGTAGTATGGTAGTATGGGCAGTAGTGTAGTATGTAGTATAGCACAGTAGTATGGTAGTATGGGCAGTAGTATATTATGTAGTATAGCACAGTAGTATGATAGTATGGGCAGTAGTGTAGTATGTAGTATAGCACAGTAGTATGGTAGTATGGGCAGTAGTATAGTATTTAGTATAGCAAAGTAGTATGGGCAGTAGTATAGTATGTAGTATAGCACAGTAGTATGGTAGTATGGGCAGTAGTATAGTATTTAGTATAGCAAAGTAGTATGGGCAGTAGTGTAGTATGTAGTATAGCACAGTAGTATGGTAGTATGGGCAGTAGTATAGTATTTAGTATAGCAAAGTAGTGTGGGCAGTAGTATAGTATGTAGTATAGCACAGTAGTATGGTAGTATGGGCAGTAGTATAGTATTTAGTATAGCAAAGTAGTATGGGCAGTAGTATAGTATGTAGTATAGCACAGTAGTATGGTAGTATGGGCAGTAGTATAGTATTTAGTATAGCAAAGTAGTATGGGCAGTAGTGTAGTATGTAGTATAGCACAGTAGTATGGTAGTATGGGCAGTAGTATAGTATTTAGTATAGCAAAGTAGTGTGGGCAGTAGTATAGTATGTAGTATAGCACAGTAGTATGGTAGTATGGGCAGTAGTATAGTATTTAGTATAGCAAAGTAGTATGGGCAGTAGTATAGTACACTAGTATGGGCAGTAGTATACAGTAGTATGTAGTATAGCACAGTAGTATGATAGTATGGCAGCAGTATAGTATGTAGTATAGCACAGTAGTATGATAGTATGGCAGTAGTATAGTATGTAGTATAGCACAGTAGTATATCAGTATGGGCAGTAGTATAGTATGTAGTATAGTACACTAGTATGGTAGTATGGGCAGTAGTATAGTATGTAGTATAGCACAGTAGTGTGATAGTATGGCAGTAGTATAGTATGTAGTATAGCACAGTAGTATGGTAGTATGGCAGTAGTATAGTGTGTAGTATAGCACAGTAGTATGGTATGTAGATTAGTAGTATGCCACTTTATCAGTTTTGCACAGCCTCACCCTCCTCAGAAGAAACCCGGAGTTTCCTAAAATCGCTGAGACGGCGATCACTAACTTTACCCGCGTCTCAGAATTAGCTTCTGTTGGGCGATGAGCGGCGGAGCTTTACCGCTGTATATTCCTGCTCTATGCTAATCACGTCTGCATATTTCCCAGCATTCCACTGGTGGAGCGTGAGGTCTAAAGGGGGACGTGAGGACTGGAACCCGAGACAGCGGGGCGGCGTGTTTACCGTTCCTCAGCGCTACATTTACCCGGAGGCTCGGCATGACCCACATTCTTCTTTAATATAGCTGGACATGTTCAGAGCCTGAACCAGGGTGAGAGGTGAGTCCCGATACATCTCATTCCAGCAAACAATCCCAATAAATGTCACTCCAAACTCCACTGGATGTGCACGTAACGTCCAGGGTCGCAGGAAGGAGTCATATGAAGGTCAATTCAAATAAAATACAAGTACAAACTGTATTCTATTCATTTTAATTGGATCTATTTTTTGCAGGTTCCACCTTTTTTCTCTGTGTGAAAAAACAAGGGTAGGCAGCACTGTCTCCTCACAGCAAGAAGGTCTTGGGTTTGATTCCCTTTCTCTGTGAAGTTTGCATGTTCTCCCCAGGTCTGTGTGGGTTTCCTACGGGTGCTCTGGTTTCCTCCCACAGTCCAAATCTCCCTAGATATGAGTGTGTGTGTGTGTGTGTGTGTGTGTGTGTGTGTGTACCTGTTCGGGGCGTTTCCTGCCTTTCGCCCAGTGAATCAGACCCACTGGGACCACGACCAGGATAAAACAGTGAATAAATGAATGAAAAAAAAAACCCAGAATGGCACCAAGATAAATGTGGTTGATATTACCTTGTAGCTTGGGTCTACTAATCAGAAGGTTGCAGATTGAAGCCAAGCTGCCACTGTTGGGCCCCTGAGCAAGGCCCTTAACCCTCAATTGCTTAAATTGTATTCAGTCCCAATTCTAAGTTGCTTTGGATAGAAGCGTCTGCTAAATGTCGCAAATGTAAATATGAATTTAAATTTAAATTAAATTCTTGTTGCTATCAGAACCCAAAATTGAAGTCGAGCACCCCCCCCCCCCCCCCCCCCCCCCATCCTCAATTGGGCCCCTCGGCCCCCCCAGTGAAAGTGTATGTGGCCCTCAGCCTGAAATAACACCGCACACCAACTGAGCAAACATCAGCTGGACCACGGTGCTCATACTGACCCCCCAGTTCATTAGAAGAAGAGAGGAACGTGAGTGGAGGGGCGGGGGGGTCGTGGCCGGCGTCAGGAACAAGCAAACATACAAACCTGCACGTGCACACACACACACACACACACACACACATTATAAGGTACAGACTCGAGAAAGTCTTTTGTGCCTCTGTGATAATGCTGGGTGTGACACATCCTCAGTCGTGCTACAGTGTGTGTGTGTGTGTGTGTGTGTGTGTGCGTGTGTGCGTGTGTGTGTGTGTGTGTGTGTGAGTGTGTGAGTGTGTGTGTGTGTGAGGGACCAATAGCATTGATACCCCTCGTACACAAAGTCAAGGGTCGCAGAGGGTCTGGCGCCACCTGAAAACACTGGACACAACACAACACACACACACACACACACACACTCCCAGAGTCCTGGAGCCACTGTATAGAAGCCAATCCACCTTCTGCATGCATGCTTTGAATACCAAGAACGGAGTCGCCGTGTGGTACCAAATCTACCAGCGGATTTGCCATGCATGCCACTCCCTCCAACAAGGAATATTCTATTCCATTTGGTTCTACAGTATATTAATCTATTCTATTCTATTTTAATATATTCTATTCTATTCTATTGTGTTCTATTCTATTATGTTCTATTCTATTTTAATATATTCTATTATATTCTGTTGTATTTTAACCTATTCTGTTCTATTCTGTTCTGTTCTATTCTATTCTATTCTTTTCTATTTTAATCTATTCTATTCTTTTTTATTTTAATCTATTCTATTCTGTTCTATTTTAATCTATTCTATTCTGTTCTATTCTATTTTAATATATTCTATTCTGTTCTATTCTATTTTAATCTATTTTAGTATATTCTGTTGTATTCTATTTTAATCTTTTCTATTCTATTCTCTTTTAATCTATTATATTTTAATCTATTCTATTCTTTTCTATTTTAATCTATTCTATTCTGTTCTATTCTATTCTATTTTAATCTATTCTATTCTGTTCTATTCTATTCTATTTTAATATTTTCTATTCTATTATCTTTTAATCTATTCTATTTTAATCTATTCTATTCTATTCTATTCTGTTCTATTCTATTTTATTTTAATATATTATATTCTGTTCTATTCTGTTTTAATATATTCTATTCTGTTTTAATATATTCTATTCTGTTCTATTTTATTTTAGCATATTCTGTTCTATTCTGTTCTGTTCTAGTCTATTCTTAAATAAATAAATCAGACACACGAGCTTGGACACATTTGCAGGCCATTCGCACTAGGGGTGGTTGTAGCCTAGTGGGTAGAGCGCTGGACTATCAACTGGAAGGTTGTGGGTTTGAATCCAAGAATAAAGGTCATTAACATTTACATTTTAGACATTTAGCAGATGCCTGTATCCAAAGCGACTTACATTACAGGTACAGTATACAGTCTGAGCAATTTAGGCTTAAGGGCCTTGTTTAAGGGCTCAACAGTTGCAACCTGGCAGTGGTGGGACTTGAACAAGCAACCTTCTGATTACTAGTCCAGTACCTCAACCGCTAGGCCACTGACTACCACACATGAATAAAGGTGCAGCGGTAAAGTTTGCAAGTCCACTGCTGCTGAGATTTGGGGATTCAGAGTTCGAATCGAAGCACCGTTCAAAAACCAAGACACTCCAGTGTCCTCTGGGATGAACCGGAACACCGACTGATCAGTCAGCGCTCAGCCATACAAATACAAACGCTGATCTTTTAACCTACTGGGCACAAATTCCCACACACAGACACAGAGTGGCTCTATTTTAATACTGTTTGTTTTCTAAATGGTCCGTCCAGCGAGGTCATGGTCAGGTGTCCGTATACTTTCGGCTCTACAGCGTTTGTGAGATTAGGGAGGGAACAGGAAGCCCCTCTGACCCCCCTGATAGGTCTCGTCAGGCGGCCGGCGGAGCGGCTGATGTAATTTGCAGGACTGGAAGTTTCTCAGCGCAGCATCAGCAGGCGGCTGATAAGAGTCTCCCTCTGTAGCTCTGCCATCTGTCCATCACGTACAGGAACGGAGACGGGGGGGGACATTTCGACAACCGTGGGGGCCGTGGGAAAGGGCCCGGGAGACCCTGAAACACCTCCGTCTCTCCTGCCTTTCAAACAACTCAAAATAAAAAGAACCAAACCAAACATCATTCAAATGTGCTTGGGTATGACTCAAAGCATGTTATGTGTGTGCAGAACTGAGCAGAATATATATCAAAAATATATACAAAAAATTATAAAAATAAATTATATTATTAATTTAGAATTATATATATTTTAACCTGGAACAAAGTGAATAATTTGGTGGTTTAAATTCTATAATGTCATTTTTTGTTGTTGTAGCGTGGCAGTGAGGGAGATGAGACCTCACTATGTATAAGTATGTGTGTGTGTGAATGTGTATGTGTGTGCTTATGAGTATGTCTGTGTATGTATGTATGTATGTGTGTGAGCATGTATGTAGGTGTGAGTGTGTGTGTATGAGTATGTAAGTACGTTAGTGTGTGAGCATGTGTGTAAGTGTGAGTATCTATGTGAGTTTGTGAGTGTGTGTGAATGTGTATGTGTGTGCTTATGAGTATGTCTGTGTATGTAAGTGAGTGTGTGAGCATGAGTGTAAGCATGTATGTGAGTTTGTGGGTGCGGGTATGAGTATATGTATGTATGTACGTGTGTGTGTGTGTAAGTGTCTGAGTATGTATGTGAGTGTGTGAGCATGTGAGTTTGTGTGTGTGTGTGTGTGTGTGTGTGTGAAATGTGTATGGGTTTGTGTGTGTAAGTGTATGTGTTATATGTGTGTATGATTATGTGCATGTGAGTGTGTATGTGTTGTGTATGAATGAGTGTATTAGTGTGTGTGAGCTTGTGTGTGTAAGCGTCTGAGTATGTATGTGAGTGTGTGAGACTGTGTGTGTGTGTGTGTGTGTGTGAAATTAAGTTTGTGTATGTGTTCTGTGCATGTGTATATGAGTCTGTGAGTGTGTGGCTGTTGTATGTGTATGTGTGTTTAAGTGTGTAAGTGTTATGTGTGTGTGAGTTTGTGTGTGAGCATGTGTGTGAGTGTTAGTATGCATGTACGTTTGTGAGTAAGTGTGCATGTGTTATGTGTGTGCGTATGAGTATGTATGTGGGTATGTGTGTGTGTATGTGTTATGTGTGTGTGAGTTAGTGTGAACGTATGAGTATGTATGTGAGTTTGGGGTTGTGTGTGTGATACAGTATGTATGTGCGTGCTAAAGTGAGTTTGTGTGAACGTTATGAGTATGTATGTGAGTTTGTGTGCAAGTGTGTTGTGTGTGTGCATGTGTGTATAAGTAAGTGTGATTGTGTGTGTGTGTGTGTGTATGTGTGTGTTTGTGCATTATTTAGAATAAAAGTTTATATTTGATGTCAGGAATGTTGATGTGATGATGTGCAGGTTTGTTTTCCTTGTGGAGAACGAACCATCACTCCAAAATGTATTGAACATCAATTCTGAACATTAAATTTTTTTATTTCTTATTACTAAATGTCGCTAAGTCCGTTTAAATGAGCGTTTCTCAGGATTTAGCCATGAACGTTTTATTAAAGCGTTGTTCTGAGCTCTAAATACGTGATTAGTGACTCAAAACCAAAACAACATAAAACTGGTTTATCATGTAAATGCTTCCACACATTCACACTTCTCTGACCGTTATAAGAGAAGTTAAAAGCGGAGCAGCGGCCCTGGCGGTGGTTGTATTAGCGGGAGTTAGCAGGCGTTATGTGAGTGTGCATTAGCATTCTCACCGCTATTGTTTGCTATCCTGCTGGGAATCTGCATTCCTCACATTGCTCTGAATCGCCCTCCTCACTCTCACAGGCACTGGGCCGTGATTTCCTGCCCCCAGATGGACCGACTGTGTGTGTGTGTGTGTGTGTGTGTGTGTGTGTGTGTGTGTATGTGTGTGTGTGTGTGTGTGTGTGTGTGTAAGGATTTCAGGAATGAAAACACACATTTTTTGCTGCGCCTGATAACAAGACCGGTAACATTCCAGGGCTGAAAGTCAACAATGTTTACAATTTAAAGCACTTCATGGGTCCTGGGTTCGATTCCCCAGGGTGCTTTCTGTGTGGAGTTGGCATGTTCTCCCTGTCTCTGTGTGGGTTTACTTTCACAAGCCTAAACACATCAGTCAGGATAATTAGAGCTAGTAGAAATTTCAGTGTGTGTCTGTCACCCAATTCACCCAATCCACCTTCTGCATGATTTGTGAGTGATTTATGTGTCTGTTTTTTGGCTGCTACCGTATTTAGGCGTCGCCACAGCAGATCAGGATCTGGTCCTCATACCAGACTGGGCATAGTTCTTTCGCCGAGTGCCCTTCCTGACGCAACAGTAATATTTCTAGCCAATCATGTCCAAGCAGACACTTGACCAGCCGATAGCACAGCTGAGATTTGACCATCTGAGACATTTGCAGCATTTAGCAGACACTGTTATCCAAAGCGACTTACAATTGGGACTGAATACAATTTGAACGATTGAGGGTTAAGGGTTCCTGCTCAGGGGTCCAACGGTGGCAACTTGGCAACTGTGGGATTGAACTAGCAACCTTCTGATAACTAATTACACCACAGTCTCAGTGTTCAAGTCTAAATTGAAAACATATTTATTTACTCGGGCTTTTGATTAGCCTTTCCAAACTAGGGGTGTGTGGCTCTCATACTGGACCGGAGCTGTCCACCCTGACTATAGACAGAGGTGCAGAGCTTGGGGGGTCCTAGGTGATAGAAACTTGTGGTGATCAGGGATCTCGGGTAGCTGTCGTTCTGCCTCTCTTGTCCGATCACTCAGGTTTGATGACGGTGGAGGAGGTGGGCGCTGATGTCCTGTGAAAGTCTTCATGACCTTGTTACCTGCTCGCTCTCCCTTTTAGTTCTGCTGTAATAATCAGGGGTGTCGGAGTCTAAAGCTCCTCTCTGTTAAACTGATATTTGACTCTTAATGATTCACATTGTAACTTCATCTTCTGTTGTTTTACCCCGAGGTGGTTCTGATGGGAACCTGTTTATCCACTCGAAGTTGTCGAGACTGCCGTGCCAACAATGCCGCTCCTGCTAGATGTGATGGGAACCTGGCGTTTCTGTACCAAAAATGTCAAGAACCCACCACAGACTTCATCACAGATTGGACTGAATAATGAAGATTTTCAATTATGGATGGAGGTCCCTGCTGAGTCTGGTTCCTCTCAAGGTTTCTTCCTGTAATTTTAAGGAAGTTTTTCCTGCCACTGTCACCCTCGGTTTGCTCAATAGGGGTTTTTGGTCTGTCGGTCTTGGATTCTGTAAAGTTGCTTTGAGACAATGTCTATTGTAAAAAACGCTATATAAATAAAATTGAGGACTTAATTTAGTAACTTTATCAGTAAGAGCTTCTGCTAAATGATGTAAATAGCTCAAAAAACGAGAAATTATTTAATCAAGGACTCAAATATTGGTTTTTATTATTATTATTTTTATATTTTTATATAAATTGCTCGTTGTTTATCTGTTAATAAATGTACAGTATGGACGACCAGCCTGGGAAAGTTGGCGAACAGGACAAAGAGGGATCAGAGGGAACATGCTGATTTATGACCGGGTTCTTCAGTGGAGTTTCCCCTGCAGGTGACCACATGCTCCTCTCTTACACCCCCCCTCCCAAATTACCACTTTATGATTGTTGTAATGAAGGCTTTACTGAGCTATTACACCTGAGTGAACGTGAGCGTAAAACTCCTCGAGAAGTGCCGCTACGTTTCTGTCACCGAACACCGAGAGACCTAAACCTTAATGAGCCCAGTTACCCCCGAACCCAAACCCGGACACGTCCGCGTCCCTCATTTCACCACCGACTGAAACCTTTCCTGCACAGAAAGCTCTACAGTGCAAAACATCATTAGCACGTGCGTCAATCCGGCTAAGAATGTAAACAGGTAGCGGCTCCGGCTCTCAGGCGGCGGTGTGAAGATTTTTACCCTGGCGAGGGCGGCACGTCTTCTCTCAGAAGGTTTGGCATTCCAGAGCACGATTCGGCTTCCTGTACAGCGCTCCACCGGAGAGAGAACGGATCACAGGAATCCCAAACAGGCTGCGGTTGTAGCTTAGCGGTTAAGGTACTGGACTAGTGAGCAGAAGGTCGCTGGTTCAAACCCCACCACTGCCAGGTTGCCACTGTTGAGCCCTTCAGCAAGGCCCTTGTTTCGGCCACAACAGTTACTAACGGTGGTAATAAATTAATTATTAAATGACATGCTTCCAACTTTAATATGCAGCAACAGTTTAGGGAAGGTCCTTTCCTGATCCAGCCTGTTCCAGCATGACTGCGCCCCTGTGCACAAAGGCTCTGACCTCAGCCACACTCAACAGCTCTGGGATGAATTGGAACACAAATTATGGCCGTACAAATTATGTCACACACACACATTAACACTGGCACATCACAAACACACACTTACAAATACACACTTGTGCACACACACTCACACATGCACACCACAAACACACACACACACATGCACAAACTCTTTCACTCTTGCACACACACAGACACACACACACTTATAAAGTCGCACTCATACGTACACACACACACACACTCACACAAACATACATACACATACACACACACACACACACACAAACACACATACATACACACACACACACAAACACACATACAGTGTATCACAAAAGTGAGTACACCCCTCACATTTCTGCAGATATTTAAGTATATCTTTTCATGGGACAACACTGACAAAATGACACTTTGACACAATGAAAAGTAGTCTGTGTGCAGCTTATATAACAGTGTAAATTTATTCTTCCCTCAAAATAACTCAATATACAGCCATTAATGTCTAAACCACCGGCAACAAAAGTGAGTACACCCCTAAGAGACTACACCCCTAAATGTCCAAATTGAGCACTGCTTGTCATTTTCCCTTTAAAATGTCATGTGACTCGTTAGTGTTACTAGGTCTCAGGTGTGCATAGGGAGCAGGTGTGTTCAATTTAGTAGTACAGCTCTCAAACTCTCTCATACTGGTCACTGAAAGTTCCAACATGGCACCTCATGGCAAAGTACTCTCTGAGGATCTTAAAAGACGAATTGTTGCGCTACATGAAGATGGCCAAGGCTACAAGAAGATTGCCAACACCCTGAAACTGAGCTGCAGCACAGTGGCCAAGATCATCCAGCGTTTTAAAAGAGCAGGGTCCACTCAGAACAGACCTCGCGTTGGTCGTCCAAAGAAGCTGAGTGCACGTGCTCAGCGTCACATCCAACTGCTGTCTTTCAAAGATAGGCGCAGGAGTGCTGTCAGCATTGCTGCAGAGATTGAAAAGGTGGGGGGTCAGCCTGTCAGTGCTCAGACCATACGCCGCACACTACATCAAATTGGTCTGCATGGCTGTCACCCCAGAAGGAAGCCTCTTCTGAAGTCTCTACACAAGAAAGCCCGCAAACAGTTTGCTGAAGACATGTCAACAAAGGACATGGATTACTGGAACCATGTCCTATGGTCTGATGAGACCAAGATTAATTTGTTTGGTTCAGATGGTCTCAAGCATGTGTGGCGGCAATCAGGTGAGGAGTACAAAGATAAGTGTGTCATGCCTACAGTCAAGCATGGTGGTGGGAATGCCATGGTCTTGGGCTGCATGAGTGCAGCAGGTGTTGGGGAGTTACATTTCATTGAGGGACACATGAACTCCAATATGTACTGTGAAATACTGAAGCAGAGCAGGATCCCCTCCCTCCGGAAACTGGGTCGCAGGGCAGTGTTCCAGCATGATAATGACCCCAAACACACCTCTAAGACGACCACTGCTTTATTGAAGAGGCTGAGGGTAAAGGTGATGGACTGGCCAAGCATGTCTCCAGACCTAAACCCAATAGAACATCTTTGGGGCATCCTCAAGCGGAAGGTGGAGGAGCGCAAAGTCTCGAATATCCGCCAGCTCCGTGATGACGTCATGGAGGAGTGGAAAAGCATTCCAGTGGCAACCTGTGAAGCTCTGGTAAACTCCATGCCCAGGAGAGTTAAGGCAGTTCTGGGAAATAATGGTGGCCACACAAAATATTGACACTTCAGGAACTTTCACTAAGGGGTGTACTCACTTTTGTTGCTGGTGGTTTAGACATTAATAGCTGTATATTGAGTTATTTTGAGGGAGGAATAAATTTACACTGTTAAATAAGCTGCACACAGACTACTTTTCATTGTGTCAAAGTGTCATTTTGTCAGTGTTGTCCCATGAAAAGATATACTTAAATATCTGCAGAAATGTGAGGGGTGTACTCACTTTTGTGATACACTGTACATACACACACCAACACTGGCACATCACAAACACACACTTACAAATACACACTTGTACACACAAACTCATACATGCATACGCGCGCACACACACACATCGGCACACCACAAACACACACTTACAAATACACACTTGTGCACACACACATGCACAAACTTATTCCCACTTGCAATCACACAGACACACAAACAAACTCGCACTCATACATACTCACACACACACACACACACACACACTAACACTGGCACTAACCACAAACATACACTTACAAATATACACACACACACACATACATAAACTCTCTCACACTTGCACACACAGACACACACAAACTTGCACTCATACATACACACTCACATACATACAGTGTATCACAAAAGTGAGTACTCCCCTCACATTTCTGCAAATATCTCATTATATCTTTTCATGGGACAACACTATAGACATGAAACTTGGATATAACTTAGAGTAGTCAGTGTACAGCTTGTATAGCAGTGTAGATTTACTGTCTTCTGAAAATAACTCAACACACAGCCATTAATGTCTAAATAGCTGGCAACATAAGTGAGTACACCCCACAGTGAACATGTCCAAATTGTGCCCAAATGTGTCGTTGTCCCTCCCTGGTGTCATGTGTCAAGGTCCCAGGTGTAAATGGGGAGCAGGGCTGTTAAATTTGGTGTTTTGGGTACAATTCTCTCATACTGGCCACTGGATATTCAACATGGCACCTCATGGCAAAGAACTCTCTGAGGATGTGAGAAATAGAATTGTTGCTCTCCACAAAGATGGCCTGGGCTATAAGAAGATTGCTAACACCCTGAAACTGAGCTACAGCATGGTGGCCAAGGTCATACAGCGGTTTTCCAGGACAGGTTCCACTCTGAACAGGCTTCGCCAGGGTCGACCAAAGAAGTTGAGTCCTCGTGTTCGGCGTCATATCCAGAGGTTGGCTTTAAAAAATAGACACATGAGTGCTGCCAGCATTGCTGCAGAGGTTGAAGACGTGGGAGGTCAGCCTGTCAGTGCTCAGACCATACGCCGCACACTGCATCAACTCGGTCTGCATGGTCATCATCCCAGAAGGAAGCTGACGCACAAGAAAGCCAGCAAACAGTTTGCTGAAGACAAGCAGTCCAAGAACATGGATTACTGGAATGCCCTGTGGTCTGACGAGACCAAGATAAACTTGTTTGGCTCAGATGGTGTCCAGCATGTGTGGCGGCGCCCTGGTGAGAAGTACCAAGACAACTGTATCTTGCCTACAGTCAAGCATGGTGGTGGTAGCATCATGGTCTTGGGCTGCATGAGTGTTGCTGGCACTGGGGAGCTGCGGTTCATTAAGGGAAACATGAATTCCAACATGTACTGTGACATTCTGAAACAGAGCATGATCCCCTCCCTTCGAAAACTGGGCCTCATGGCAGTTTTCCAACAGGATAACGACCCCAAACACAACCTCCAAGATGACAACTGCCTTGCTGAGGAAGCTGAAGGTAAAGGTGATGGACTAAACCCAATTGAGCACCTGTGGCGCATCCTCAAGTGGAAGGTGGAGGAGTTCAAGGTGTCTAACATCCACCAGCTCCGTGATGTCATCATGGAGGAGTGGAAGAGGATTCCAGTAGCAACCTGTGCAGCTCTGGTGAATTCCATGCCCAGGAGGGTTAAGGCAGTGCTGGATAATAATGGTGGTCACACAAAATATTGACACTTTGGGCACAATTTGGACATGTTCACTGTGGGGTGTACTCACTTATGTTGCCAGCCATTTAGACATTAATGGCTGTGTGTTGAGTTATTTTCAGAAGACAGTAAATCTACACTGCTATACAAGTTGTACACTGACTACTCTAAGTTATATCCAAGTTTTATTTCTATAGTGTTGTCCCATGAAAAGATATAATAAAATATTTGCAGAAATGTGAGGGGTGTACTCACTTTTGTGATACACTGTACATACGTATACACACACATACACAAACACCCACATACACACACACACACTAACCACAAACACACACTTACAAATACACACATACATAAACTCTCTCACACTTGCACACACAAACTCGCACTCATACACACTCACATACATACATACACACACATGCATGCATACACTAACACACTTCACACACACTTGTACACACACACCAACAAACTCGCATGCATGCATACATACACACACACACACACACACACACACACTAGCATTGACACACCACAAACACACACTTACAAATACACACATGCACACATACACAAACTCGCTCTTATACATACACACACACAAACATACATACACACACGCACGCACACAAGCTCGCACTCATACATACACACAAACAAACACACATACACACACATACATACACACACACATTCACACACACACACACACACACACGAACACTGGCAAACCACAAACACACACTTACAAATACAAACACACACACACTAACACTAACACTAACCACAAACACACACTTACAAATACACACACACACTAACACACAAACTCAGTCACACACACACACACACACACACACACACCTGTCCTAGCGCAGGCCTGTTAACCATTAAGAAGGAATTCGTGGCGCAGGGATTTTGGAATGACGACTATTTCCCGTCTCCCTCTCCAAAAAGACACGTCCCTGCGTTTCTAAACGCTCAGCCCATAGCAGGGTTTGGATCTGTACGTTTCAGAGCAGATTTCTGAGGGGTTTAGCGTGAGCGAGGGAGCGCAGAGAAGTCATTGGTGGCGTTAATATGAATGGCAGCCTGGAGCTCAGGCCGGGGCAGCTGGCATTGATTAGCAAATGAGCGCATTCCCATCTTAATACGCTCCTTTAGTCTTAACTCACAACAATGCAGAGCAGGGGGCAGCATTCCACCCCACGCTGCCAAATCTGACCCCCCTTCCAACACCCCCAACACCCCCTCAATCTAACCTCATCTAATCTAATCTACAGCATTTAGCATGGACATTTTGTACTGGTATTTAATCTACAGTTACCATTACAGCACACAAATACATCAACATAGACATGAGAGGAATAGAATAGAATAGAATAGAATAGAATAGAATAGAATAGAATAGGATAGAATAGAATAGAATAGAATAGAATGTCTTTATTTGTCATATATACACATACACATACACACATACACACATACACACATACACACATACACAAGGGCCAGTGATAGCTCAGTGGTTAAGGTACTGGACTAGTAAACAGAAGGTTGCCGGTTCAAGCCCCGCCACCACCAAGTTGCCACAGTTGGGGTCCTGAGCAAGGCCCTTAACCCTCAATTGCTCATCGTGTTCCACTCATTGTGTAAGTCGCTTTGGATAAAAACGTCTGCTAAATGCTGAAAATGTAAATGTACACATGTACAGTACAATGAAATTCTTTGTACTTGTTTGGAAGCTAGGCTCAGAGTGCAGGGTTAAGGGCCTCGCTGAAGGGCCCCACAGTGGCTGCATGGAAGAGCTGGGATTCAAACACATACATACACACACACTAACATTGGCAAATCACAAACGCACACAAATACACACACGCAGACACTCATAAACTCTAACACACACTTGGAAATACACACACAAACTGTCTTACACACACACACACACTCACACATGCATACATGCACTAACACACAAACTCAGTCACACACACACACACGCACACAAACACTTACAAACTCACACGCATACATAAACACTCAATCACACTTGCGTACATACACTAATAATCACACAACACACACACTAACACTGGCACTCCACAAACACACATTTACAAATACACACACACTTATACTCACACACACTCACAAACAAACAAACACTAACATCGGCACACACATACATACTGTACATACATACACTAACACACAAACTCAGTCACACACACACACACACAAACCACACGCATACATACACACACACACACACACTCACACATGCATACATACTCCAACACAAACACTTGAACACACAAACACACACACACTCATAAACTTGAATGCATATTCACACTCACACAAACTCAGTCACACAGACACACACACGCATACATACACAAAAACTCGCGCACACACACACACACACATAAACTCGCATGCATATTCATATGCCCATACAAACACTCACTGGCACACCACAAACACATGCTTACAAATACACACACACACACACACACACACACTCATAAACTTGCATGCATATTCACACTCACACAAACTCAGTCACACAGACACACACACTCGCATACATACACAAAAACTCGCACACACACACATACACACACATAAACTCGCATGCATATTCATATGCCCATACAAACACTAACACTGGCACACCACAAACACATGCTTACAAATACACACATATAAACACACACACTTCCACAGGCATACATACGCTAACACACAAACTCAGTCACACACGCATACATAAACTCTCACACATGCATACATACACTTACAAATACACACACACACACATGCATACATACACTTACAAATACACACACACACACATGCATACATACACTTACAAATACACACACACATGCATACATACACTTAAAAATACACACACACATGCATACATACACTTAAAAATACACACACACATGCATACATACACTTAAAAATACACACACACATGCATACATACACTTACAAATACACACACACACACACACATGCATACATACACTAAAATATAACCTCAGTCACTCACTCACTCACACACACACACACACACACAGACAGACACACACACACACTCAAGAAACTCAAATGCATATTAATATGCACACACACAAACTCACACACACACACACACACACACACACACACACACACACACACACACACACACAACCAACACAGTCTTGCTCCCTGGACTCTAACAGCTCTAAAATACACACCAGAATTGAATGACTTTATCACTTGCATTTTTGCACATTATGTTTAATATCTCGGCTGCTATATAAACTCTACACTGTTAATTGTATATCATTGTATTTATTATGTACTGGCCAACACTACACTGTCTTTGGTCTCACCCCCCTCAATTACTTTAGATTAGAAATAACTCTTATATTTATTGTAGTGTTTTTTATCTGCACTGTTTATCGTGTTGTTTTGCACTTGTGTTCTGTGTTGCACCCTGAACCTGGTCCTGGTCCTGGTGGGACGCTGTGTCGTTTCAGTAAGTCCTCGTATAGAGCTGAGATGACAGTAAAGCCTCTCTTGACTCTCCTGACTCTGACTCTCTCTCACCAGGAGTCCCAGTGTAATTAAGGCCAGCTTCCAATCGGCCGCCCCAATTAGTGCTCAAAGGCAGCGAGACACAATACACGTTTACATAACAGAGGCTTCTGCCAAGCGCTAGCAAAGGTTACCATTCCAATCGGAATGGCGCAGGATGGTGCCAAAGATGACCAGAGGGTAGAAAAGCACCCCGGTGTGAAGCTGTATGAGGAACGCTGTAAAACGTTTTCCGTGTTAGCATCTTTAACACACAACTAAACAAAAAAGCAGCTCTTGATGACACTCAGAATGACGTCCTTTTACGTGTAGCTATGCTTTGTTATGCCAAACTCCGTTATCCAATATATGCTACGTATATGGCCAAAAGTATTTGGACACTCGACCAACAGTCGCTCTTCTGAGAAGCTCCTCCAATGAGACGAACTGTTTGATAAGATGTGGTAAAAGCGCCTCAGGTTGTACAAACAACGCGTGACGTACTGTAGTAAAACAGCGAGTGAGGAATGTGATTAGTGGAGGAACTTATGAGCAGTAATAATGAAGAGAAGTTTAGTGCTCCTGTCTCCTTCTTTTACTACATTAAACCACGTTAAGCTTTATTTTCAACCAGAAGCGTTTTAGACTCTGGGAGAAGCTGATTCTGATTCTCACCATTTCTCAGAAGCTGGAGCTGTAACACAAGTTTAAAAGTGAAACAGGGAGGAGAATCCAGATAAACACAGATACATGTGGAGCTGTAACCCTGGATCTGACGCTTATTCCACACTGATGCAGATTCAGATCAGATTCACTGGCTTGAGCGTGTATGTGTAAGTGTCAGAAGGAGCGGCCTGGATATTAAACCGTCAGTCAGTGGGAGACGGAATGCACATCTGACCTACATGCTAGACTCAGATAAGAGATAACAACAAACAGAGCTTGCGTACTGGAGCTTAAATGGCCTCGCCTGGACCAGAAGATAACAGGAGTGACCATAACAGGGTCCAAAGAGACGACATGAGACTGGTTGCCAGATCTTTCATTCTTAGAACCGCTGGCGTCTCCCTACGCTCAACACACACTTTCTGAACCGTGCTGATAACACGCCCACCCTTCTGTCCCCTTGTTTAACAGGATAAACAATAAAACACACACACACACACACACACACACATATGAACAGGGTTGGAATCAGGGCAGGTATGCGAAAGCTGTCGTCCTCCGCGGGCCGAGGTATGCCACAAAAATTCAAGAACTCAGAGCGAACGGCAGCAAGAATCGTGGGAAAAAAGCCGCCGTATCTGTTCTTATCTCACTGTGGAATTTCAGCCGGCCGTACCAGAGCAAAAACATGCCACGCCACGGCACTTCCACCTCACCGATTACATCCTGATGAGTGTGTGGGTGTGCAGGAGAATTTTAAACAGCTAAAAGGAAGTGAAGAAAATGACCTGAAGTGTTAAAGTCCTGTTTCCTCAGGGGTACGACAATTAGGAATAAGGTAAAAATAACATCAAAGGTTTTTACTTTCACACCGCCATTAAGCACATTCACGTCTAATCATTTATAGAACAGGACGCCTACACATGTGCAGTACAACAAAATGATAATATCAGAACTGTGAGGCGACAGTGCTACCCACCAAGCCATCGTGCCGTCCCTACGTAGACATGTTGGAAGAATATCATTTCCTTTCTTTATATTATTTATAGAGTACACCGTTAACCGAGTTGTTTATTAATTCAATTTGAATAAAAATTCTGATTTTGTGTGTGTGCGTGTTATATACACTTGATGTTCAGGATTAAATGTGTCTTCCAAAAACAGCCAGAACAAGAATATATATATATATATATTTTTTTTTATAAAACTGTTATAAGATTTTTATAAAATTTTATTATTTTTATTGTTTCTTATATTTATAAGATTTTTATAAGATTTTATTATTTTTATTGTTTCTTATATTTATAAGATTGTTATAAGATTTTATTACTTTTATTTTTTAAAACATTTTATTTATTCTTTTTTATTTTTAAAGATTTCTATAAGATTTTAGGATTTAATTATTTTATTACATTTTATTTATTATTTTTATTTTTTATAATATTTTATTTATTGTTTTCTATTTTTTAGGATTTTTATAAAAAATTTATTATTTTTTTATTACAATTTATTTATTGTTTTTTATTTCTTGTAAGATTTTTATAAGATTTTATTATTTAAAAAAACATTTTATTCATTGTTTTTTATTTTTTAAGATTTTAAGATTTTAGATTTTTTTTTTTTTTTACTCTTTATAAGATATTTTATATGATTTAATTTATAGTTTTAGAACTATCATGTAGAACAATACAGCGGTTGTACTGATCCTGAAGCTGAATTCCTGCTCCTTTTTAAAAAACTATGACACTCCTGTGATCAAAGGAAGCCATTATTAAGCCTTTATGGCGCGGCCCCGGGGCCCGAAGGAGTTCAAGGGGTTGAAAATGTACAATTTCTGGCTTTGTGAGGACGAGAAAAGGCAACCATCAGAGCTGCGCTTTACTTTAAATATATCCTGTTATATTGTAACAGTCCGGCAGAACAGACACGGGGGGGACGCCGAATTAGGGTTCAAGTAAAAGAGTCGACTCAACTCCACTCAACTCAGCTCAACTCAACTTGAACTCCTTAAGTCCATTAGATTCTACTCGACTCCATTCGACTCAATTTGAGTTCACTCATCTTAACTCCTACACTCTACTCGACTCAACTCAGTTTAGCTTCACTTGACTCAACTCCACTCGACTCCTCAACTCCACTCGACTCAACTCGATTCAACTTTACTCCACTCGACTCCACTCGACTCCACTCAACTCCTCAACTCCACTCCTGGACTCAACTCCACTCAACTCACTCCACTTGACTCAACTCAATTCAAATCTACTCGACTCCTCTCCATTCAACTCAACTCCACTCGCTTTCACTCGACTCTATTCAACTCAATTTGACTCCACTCAACTTAACTCCACTACATTCGACTCGACTCCACTCGACTTAACTTGATTCAACTTCACTCCACTCCTCAACTCGACTCCATTCAACTCTTTAACTCCACTCCTAACTCCACTCAACTCAGCCCGACTCCACTCCACTCAACTAAATTCCACTCGATTACACTAGACTCCTCAATTTCACTCGACTCAACTCAACTCAACAGGAATTGATGTCACATCATGATCAGTAAATAAAGGTTATTTTAACAGGCACATGTTTGCATGTATTTTATTAATAATTTAAAAGTCCATAAATGTCGCGATGAAGATCAGCTCACATTTACAGTTTCATTTTTAGCTACATTAGCATCACGGCTCCAGTGCAGAAATATGAAAGCAAACATGCCTAAGCTAATCGAGCGCATTTAGGGTGGGTGCTGCTATCCAAAAATCCCAGGAGTGAACTATTTATAACTCGTCTTTATTGTGCAGTAAATCGGAACAGTGAGAGTCTGGAATGAGGAAAACCCGCGGGAGAAAACAACCGGGCTCGGCGTGATGAGCTGAGAAGCGCTGAGGTGCGGCGAGCATCTGGTTTGTGATACGAGTCTGTTTGTTTTGGCGGGAGTCCTCGGACCTCTCGGTGAGCCCCCGAGTGCTCGTCCAGTCCCATGGTTCACATTTTTGGAAAGTCTGAACATCATAACAAGCTGAAGCAAACAAATCCACGACATGAGCACAAACCTGGACCGTGTGTTTGGGAAAACGCTTCCACCAGTGGTTAGGTCAGGCTACTTCTTTCACAGAGATCAGAATGTTGCTGGTTTAAACCCCACAACCACAACCTGACCAAGGCCCTTCACCCTCAATTGCTTTCACGCACTTTGGATAAAAGCGTCCCCTAAATGCTGTGAATGCAAATGTTAATGACGGGGCACTAATCCATCACAGGGCATCACATAGCAACTCGTTTACGGCAGCGCTGCTGTGTCTGATCCACTCGTACCAGCACAACACACACTAACACACCACCACCATGCCAGTGTCACTGCAGTGCTAAGAATCATCCACCACCTAAATAATACCTGCTCTGTGGTGGTCCTGTGGGGGTCCTGACCATTGAAGAACAGGGTGAAAGGGGGCTAACAAAGCATGTAGAGAAACAGATGAACTACAGTCAGTAATTGTAGAACTACAAAGTGCTTCTATATGGTAAGTGGAGCTGATAACATGGAGTGACAGCATGTATACATCTAGTCATTCATTTATCTTCAGCACATTTATTATTACTATTATTATTATTATTATTATTTTGGTCCAGGCTGCAGTGTTTTTATTACTGAACAAGTGCCAGGAACCCTGGACAGGATGCCAATTCATTCCAGGAATCACTTATTCACATCCAGTGTTGGTTCAGTGCAGCCAGTCCACCTACTTCCACATATTTAGGAGGTGGAAGGAAAACTAACACTCTACACAAGACAATCACTGGAAGAGGGGATTGAACCTGGATTGTTGGAGCTGTGAGACACACCTATCTGCTACTACAGGCTGTCACACAGACGCCATGCAGTCTGGAGTAGGTGGATTGGCTAATCTAAATGGCACCTGAACGAAACAGAATTCGTGATGTTTTATCGTCATTCATTCATTTAATCATCATCATTGCACATGTAACAGCAGCACAGATCACAGATCATCATCTACACCTGAATTAATATTCAATTATTTACTAATTAAACTAATAAACATCATATTTTAAAGTCTGGAATTCGTTAGTTAGCTCGAATTAGCACAACAATAGTGCGCGTTTATATGAAACCAATAGGAATCATTCTGGCGCCCTCTATCGGCGGTAGAAGGAAATTCATCCAATAATTCGTTCATTGTTTTTATCCTGGTCAGAGTCGCAGTGGGTCTGAGTTATCGGGGCAAAACGCACGCAGGAAACACTACAAACACGTAGCACCAATTTGCCCTACTGCATGTCTTTAGAATGTGAGAGGAAACCGGAGCACTTGGATGAAACCCACACGGACACGAGGAGAACATGCAAACTCCTCACAGAAAGGACCTTGTTCATCCGGCTGGGGACTCGAACCCAGGCACTACTTGGTATAAGGTGACACTGCTACCCTCTGTGCCACAGCTTTACTAGGTAAAAGGAACATTCATTCATTCATTTTCTTATCCGCTTATCCAATCAGGGTCGCGGGGGAAACGGGTGCTGGAGCCTATCCCAGCTTTTCAATGGGCGCAAGGCACACAGTAACACCCTGGACGGGGCGCCAGTCCATCGCAGGGCAGACACACACACACTCATTCAACCAATTAACTTGACTGCATGTCTTTGGACTGTGGGAGGAACCCGGAGCTCCCGGAGGAAACCCACACAGATACGGGGAGAACATACAAACCCCACACAGAAAGGACCCGGAATCCAGGACCTTCTTGCTGTGAGGCGACAGTGCTACCCACTTAGCCACCATGCCGCAGTTATACAGATCTCAATATCAATAGCTATGTTTAATTTTGGTCTCAGTTTTATTAAGCGCTTTATCCTGGTCAGGGTCGTGATGTGCGCAGTTCCACTTAGAAACACAGGGTGCAAGGCATGAAAACCCTCCCTCAGACACAGCCAATCACACCAGGCCAACAAAACCAATGTTTCATATGCTTAAAACACCCATAAACATATTCCACTCACCAGTCAGTTTTCCCATCAGACCCTCATCTTGGTAGATTTGGTCCCTGCTGATGCTCAATTCATGGTAACAATCTCGGAATGAATGAGTGAATGAATGTTCAGCCAGGTTTATGTCCTCACTATAAGCTTTTGGGATCCAGGTTAATGTCACATGTGTTTATTAAGCATGTCTAGTAACCAATAAACAGTAAATTACTTAAACTGATCAGATTAAAATGCCTGGAATTCTTTAGTTTGCTCAAACCAGCACAATAGTAAATTTACATAGGAAACCAATAGGAATAATTCTGGCGCCCTCTATCGGCGGTAGGAGGAACTGTTCATCAAAAGCAGTGCAGGTTAAGCTACGTTTCATTAATTGTTATAATCTTAATCAGGGTTCTGAGATTCGAACCTGAATCTCAGAGGTAGTGGGCTAGCGGAATAGACCAGTGCGTCAAGTACAAGCTACATTATATAGCCAAAAGTATTTGGACAACTCCAAATGTAAATTATGAAGTACTGCTGTTTAAGCCTCACTGCTGCTGGAGCCTATCCCAGCTTTTCAATGGGCGCAAGGCACACAGTAACACCCTGGATGGGGTGCCAGTCCATCGCAGGGAAGACACACATATATATACACACACACACGACTGCATGTTTTTGGACTGTGGGAGGAAACCGGAGCTCCCGGAGGAAACCCACACAGACACGGGGAGAACGTGCAAACTCCACACAGAAAGGGAAAGGACGTGGACCGCCCCACCTGGGGATCGAAGTGAGGCAACAGTGCTACCCACTGTAGAAGTGCATTTTTGGACGTGGTATCATTAAACCCCTCGTCACTTCTCGCGTGTGTTTGGGAGACCGGACAGACTCGCCTGCAATTCCTCACGATGGTTGATGGTGTAGTTCGTAACCCATTATCGCCGAAATACACGACGACTTAAAAGACTCCCGAGTGCAAGAGATCCAGTCGTGTAGTGTGAACTGTACAGAGATCTGAACACGCCGAAAGCTGTGTAGTGTAAACCAGAGATGGGGACTCCACTCGGACTCGTTTCAAATGACTCGTGACTCGCATAAAATGACTCGTGGACAGCAAAAGTCAGCAACATTAGTTACGTGTGACAATTATATATATATATGATTCGACATCATTCTGATTGTGTCATTTCTGCTCTCTAATAATAATAATAATAATAATAATAATAATAATAATAACGCTCCGGACGTTTTAACCCACAACACACACAATGTGTAAATGTTCCAGCAGCTTCCGGTGTAGTGATGAAGCGTCGCTCCCTACTCCCTACACAGTCTGAAGTTCACTTCATCTGAACATTCTCGTTACCTTTGGATCAGAATCTCACTTAAAATGGTGGAATACCCTACGTAGTGCACTTCACAGTAACGACCAGGGTGAATGGAACGCTCCTACAGAATCGGTGCTGATGGTTGAAAGACGCTTTCTGAACCAATCAGAGCTTCTGATTGTAATTGTTAGTAAGAAATGCTGTTATTTGCATTTATTCAGTTTGCGTCACACAGATGACGTGGTAATGAAACGCTCGATCGGCTTTCTAACCACTTCCTGTTTTACTTCACCACCGGGAAAAGTTTGGAGGTTTTTAATTATAAGCACATTTACAAAATAACGGATTCTGTTCCTAATGGGACGCACGCTTATAAATGTAATAGCATCTGGAAGAACAGAAGCTAAGGTAAGCAGCGGTTATGATGGTTTTGCCGTGTTTGGGATTTTGGCCGCCGTGCCGTGATTTATCGAGCGCTTTTGTTCTGTAATGAAAACAAAACGTATCAGTTGAAGCTTTTAACTGGAACCTTCTTGTTACAGAAATTACATTCATTTACACAATGAGGAGGAAAGTAAAGACACAAAGTAAAACGGCTAAATACACTCGCTAATCTGTCGTTGTTTTTATATGAACTTACAGATTAATTCTTTATTTCTACGCTACATTTACAATATATGTTTTGTGTAGATTATATTGACTCGTGACTCGACTCGGACTCGTATGTTGTGACTTGTGAACATCTCTGGTGTTAACTTGGCATCAGTCAGGGTTCTGAGATTCGAACCCAGAGCTCAGTTACGGTACGCTGCACGACCAGATCATCTTTTGACAACGTTCAAAACTTTGGCACAGGCCAGCGAGCCCAGGGCTGGATTTCTCCTAATAAATTGTTCTAGGAATAAAAACCAGATGTGATTTATTACAAAAACATTTCAGTGAAATGAAACAGCGAATCTTTATGGCATGAAAGTCGATCGCAGCACTGCGTTCCTGCTCGGCTCTGAATTCCACGTGTCACTTAAACATCTACACAGCTCATTAAATCTAACGCAGCGAATCAAAAACATTTCACTTTCTTTCTCGGCAGAGGACCAACATCCAGGCTGCCAAATTCCTCCGGTTTGTTTGTTGGGCCTCGTGGCTCTGGTAGCCTGGGTTACCGAATACCATCGGGGGGAAAGTGTTGGACCCCGGCCTGGCTAAACACACTTCAAGTGCTTAGTAACGTTAAAAAACGAAGAGCGAAGGAACGAGAGAATAAAACACACACACACACAAATTAGTTCTGGAATTCATTTTATTTTTTTGGGATCCACCCCATCGGTTGTGCCTCATCATGACTGAATTTGTCCTTCTGTTATATATCACACAGTTCAGCCACTGTGCTAGATCAGTAATGGCATTTTTGGCAGTGTTTCCAATCCCACAATCCCACATGGTTGACGTTAACAATCCAGAGCCGTACTTAGCAGCCGGGTGATGCACGGGGGGTATTTGGGGCAACACGACGGCGCTGGCATGACGGGCATGGGAGATGCGCCAGTTTCGGGTTGGAGTTCTGCTGAGAAACACACGGGACTTCGACAGGGGTGGAGACGAGTGAATCACGAATCTGATGCAAATACGAAATAGGGTCAAAAGTATTTGGACGCGGGCGGCACGGTGGCTAGCGCTGTCGCCTCACAGCAAGAAGGTCCTGGGTTCGATCCCCATGCGGGGCGGTCCGGGTCCTTTCTGTGTGGAGTTTGCATGTTCTCCCCGTGTCTGCGTGGGTTTCCTCCTGGAGCTCCGGTTTCCTCCCACAGTCCAAAAACATGCAGTCGGGTTAGTTGGAGACTGAATTGCCCTATAGGTGAATGTGTGTGTGTGTGTATGTGTGATGGACTGGCGCCCCATCCAGGGTGTTACTGTGTGCCTTGCGCCCATTGAAAAGCTGGGATAGGCTCCAGCACCCGACCCGCGACCCTGATCTCTTTTGAGAAGCTTCTCACAAGGCTTTGAAGTGTGTCTGTGTGTGGGAATTTGTGCCCATACACTAATAAGACACTAATGTTGGTCAAGAAAGCCTCACTAGTTATGATGTTGATGCTTATGTTTTGAAAACCGTAGCCTAGTGGTTAAGGTACTGGACTAGTAATCAGAAGGTCGCTGGTTCAAGCCCAACCACTGCCAGGTTGCTGCTGTTGGGCCCTTGAGCAAGGCCCTTAACCCTCAGTTGTAACCGTTATGTGTCGCTTTGGATGAAGACGTCTGCTAAATGTCGAAAACGTAAATGAAAAACTTCATTCTGTTCAGTTAAACAGGGCAAAAATGGTTGGCTTTGTCCTGGTCAAGGTTGCAGTGGGTCCGATTCAATGTTTAAAAGGAAAGGAAACACCCCAAACAGGTCACCAGTCCATCACAGGGCACATGTCTTTAGACTGTGAAAGGAAACCCACACAGACACAGGGAGAACATACAAACTCCACACAGAAAGGACCCGGACCGCTCCACCAGGAATTGAACCCAGAAGCTCTTTTATTTTGGACACTTTATAAGAAAGAACCAGACATTTATGCTTGAATGAGAGGAAGATAAAAGAGGAAGAGGACGGCCAGCAACTAGACAGATGGACACAATTAGAGGAATAATGACCGAGCCTTTAAGAAGCTTTAAACTCCAAACACAAGACAGAAAATGTTTATTAGGAGTCTGAATCACTTAAATGACTCCGAATCGACTTGAGTGATTCAGAATCGACTTGAATGAACGGATCACCTTCATTAGTCACATATGCAGATACACTCACTCACTTTCTTAACCGCTTATCCAATCAGGGTCGCGGGGGGATTGGAGGAGGCTTTTCAATGGGCGCAAGGCACACAGTAACACCCTGGACGGGGCGCCAGTCCATCGCAGGGCACACACACACACACACACACACACACACACACACACACTCACTCACCTACAGGGCAATTCAGTGTCTCCAAACCTGACTGCATACAGAAAGGACCCGGACCGCCCCACCTGGGGATCGAACACAGGACCTTCTTGCTGTGAGGCGACAGTGCTACCCACCCTGCCACCGCAAGCCATAGCCTAGTGGTTGGACTAGTAATCCGAAGGTTGCTGGTTCTAGCCCCACCACTGCCAGGTTCCTGCTGTTGGGCCCTTGAGCAAGGCCCTTAACCCTCAATTGCTCAGACTGTATACTGTAATGTAAGCCGCTTTGGATAAAGGCGTCTGCTAAATGCTGAAGATGTAAACGTAAATGCATATCCCAGCTTGTTTGGAAGCTGGAGTCAGAGCGCAGGGTCAAGGGCCTTGCTCAAGGGCCCACAGCTTGATTAACGGCCCAAAGCTCTACTCACTTGACAGCACAGATAAATATTAAACTGAAGGAATTGATTTTGAACGTTTGCATCATTTTATTCCAATACACACACACACCCACACCCCCACCCACACACCCTCACACACACACACACCCACCCACCCACCCACCCCCACCCCCACACACCCCCACCCACACCCTCACACACACACCCACCCACACAACCCCCCCCCACACACACACACCCCCCCCCACACACACCCACCCACACACCCCCACCCACACCCTCACACACACACCCACCCACCCACACACACCCACCCACACCCTCACACACACCCACCCACACCCTCACAAACACACCCACCCACCCACACCCTCACACCCACACCCCCACCCACACGCCCTCACACACACACCCACCCACCCACCCACCCTCACACACACACCCACACACACCCCCACCCACACCCTCACACACACACCCACCCACACACCCCCCCACACACACCCACCCACCCACACCCTCACCCACACGCCCTCACACACACACACACACCCACCCACCCACCCACCCCCACCCACCCACCCACCCCCACCCACACCCCCACACACCCCCACCCACACCCCCACACACCCCCACCCACACCCTCACACACACACCCACCCACACACCCCCCCACACACACCCACCCACACCCACACACCCCCACCCACACCCTCACACACACACCCACCCACCCACACACACCCACCCACACCCTCACACACACCCACCCACACCCTCACAAACACACCCACCCACCCACACCCTCACACCCACACCCCCACCCACACGCCCTCACACACACACCCACCCACCCACCCACCCTCACACACACACCCACACACACCCCCACCCACACCCTCACACACACACCCACCCACACACCCCCCCACACACACCCACCCACACACCCCCCCACACCCACCCACACCCACACACCCCCACCCACACCCTCACACACACACACCCACCCACCCACACCCACCCACACCCTCACACACACCCTCACAAACACACCCACCCACCCACACCCTCACACACACACCCACCCACACACACCCACCCACACCCACACACACCCTCACACACACCCCCACCCACACCCTCACACCCACCCACACACACACACACCCACCCACACCCTCACACACACACCCTCACCCACACACACCCCCACACACACCCACCCTCTCACACACACACACACACAAACCCTCACCCACACCCTCACACACACCCACCCACACACACACCCACCCAAACCCTCACACACACCCACCCACCCACACACCCACCCACACACACACACCCTCACACACACCCACCCACCCACACCCTCACACCCACCCACACCCACCCACACACACCCCCACCCTCACACACACACACACCCACACACACACACCCTCTCACACACACACCCTCACACACACACACCACCCACCCACACCCCCACACACCCACCCTCACACACACACACCCTCACACACACACACCCTCACACACACACACCCACACACCCTCATACACACACACACACCCTCACACACACACTTGGACGATTATCATATTTAAAATTAATATAAAACCTCACTGTAATTGTAATTCCTGGAATTCTGAAGTACGCCGTGATCGAGGCCCCCGAGGATGCGCCTGATCCCTCACGCTCGGACAGCTTTTCCCTCGAAGCGCACGCCGACCGAGAGAATGAATCGCCCACATAAACACGTCCACGCCCATAAACTGGCTATCAAAACAATCTTTAATTCAGTCACCCCAGCGGTCTACACCACTCCAAAAAATAATAACAGATATAATTCACAGACGGAGGAATTCTGCACAGAAATATCAAACATACAGGACAGACACAAACGGCCGAGGTTAAAGGTTTACATGCACTTGGAAAAGACGCGTATTCCACGTCAGACCGAGTGTTCTTTTCCTCTGAACATTCTGAGATTCATCAGATCTTCACTAAATACACAACACATGGTCAAAAGTATGCGGACACCAACTAATTAATAAGTCAAGCTGTACCGGCCAGAGGTCAGTTGAACTTGTTTAAAATAAAAGCCACGCTTTCAATACTGTGGCAACAGTTTGAGGAAGGACCACACAAAGCGAGATTCATAAATAGACAGAGAAGAGGCACAAGCAGGGGCTCATTTGTTGCACTCGGTGGGTAGCCCCACAGCAAGAAGGTCCTAGGTTCGGGTCCTTTCTGTGCGGAGTTTGCATGTTCTCCCCATGTCTGCATGGTTTTCCTCCGGAAGCTCCGGTTTCACCCGGCAGTCCAAAAACATGCAGTCAGGTAAAATAGAGACACTGAATTGCCCTATAGGTGAATGTGTGTGTGTGCCCTGCGATGGACTGGCACTGGCAGGGTGTTACTGTGTGCCTTGCGCCCATTGAAAAGCTGGGATAGGCTTGTGTCGCTTGTGTTTTTGTGGTTCTCGGGACTACATCTGAATTTCACACCCTGAAGAGACCACTGTTCCATGACTTAGTGATGGGCGGAGTTAAACTAGCCCTGTTTATATGGACGCAGTGTGTTCCCAGCTGTAGTGAATTATAATTCTCAACATGGAAAGTTAAAGAGCATTATACTGTGGATGAGAATGACTGTGGTGGACTTTTTAAGCTGCGGTAGGTGTGTTTGTGATCCGGTAGACCCTGTCGTATTTTCAGTACATTTATTTATTTATTTATTTATTAGGATTTTAACCTCATGATTGACACACTTTGGTTCCATTAATGACAGGAACGGTAGTTACTGCTTACACAAGATGTCAAACACGGTCAATTCACCTCACTTGGACGTCTTCGGACTGTGGGAGGAAACCGAAGCGTCTGGAGGAAACCCACACACCCACACGGGAGAACATGCAAACTCCACACAGAAAGGACCCAGAATGCTTCACCTGGGAATGGAACCCAGGGCGTTCTTGCTGTGAGGCGACAGTGCTACCCACCGAGCCACCGTGCCAGCTTTAACATTTCAATTCTTCATTAAAGTGTTATTATTGTTTAAAATTAATTACAATTCATATAAAACCTAGTATTGCTGTCTTACACTGTATGGCCAAAAGTATTCGGACACCTGACCATGAGCTTGATATGGTGAGCTTGACCGTGGTATTAAAATATATATGTCTGTGTATGGGAATTTGTGCCCACTGACTAAATTGGTGTTCCGAGTGGTGCTTTACAGAGCTGGAAATGCCCTTCCCTAAACTTGCTGCAAAGCTGGAAGCATATGTTTTTTTTTGGGTTTTTTTTACATATAATTGATGTACATTCACCGAGCACTTTATTAAGTACGCCTATCTAAAGCATTCACCTATGGTGATTAATTTATAAGCTACGATTACCTAGAAGTGAACTTCGTAAGTGTTCAACTGCTGACAAACAGGGTCATGTGATCAGAAATCGTCCAATGATAAAAAGGCTGAAGAAAGACGACAGCCCTAGTCCAACCTTATAAAGAGGCCAGGACATTTAAACAGTCTAAAAAGATTAAAAATCCCAACAACACTGCTGCACCTACCAGGTTATCGCCACGTTAGTCTCATTACGGTGCTGAGAATGATCCGCCGCCCTGTAGTATCTGGTCAGAAGAGGGTTGACAAAGTGTACAGAGCAACAGACTAGTAACAGTCAGTAACTGTATACCCAAAAATCTCATCCGTATTGTAGGTGTAGCTTAATGGGTGTACCTAATAAAGTGCTCGGTGAGTGTATTAAACACATGACCACATGACCTCTTAATTTAGAAAGGGTGTCCCAATACTTTCGCCCACACTGTGTACTCCTGCCGTATCGTCCAGCTCTAACTGTCCGGCTGTTTATTCTCATTTCCCGGCGATCATGTCCCCTCTGAATTAAACCCATGAGCGTCGGGGTCGAGGACACGGCCACGCTTCGAGACTCGTGGGCTCAGCGCGAGCTGCTGTGATCTTTGGGCAGGTACTTGCGGACAGTCTGGGCGTTCTCCTCCCTCATGCTCTGTATGTGAGCGTCCAGTTTCCGCAGCAGCTCGTCGGACCGTAGCGTCTCCTCCTGCAGGAAACGGGAGGTCACCGAGCCGGGCGGAGACGCAGCGCCGGCGTCCTGGACGACGGAGAGACGAGACAGTCAGAAATACGAGGTTTATCTTTGTCAACAGATTTATAAACACCAAAAGTGTGTGGACATCTGAATCTGAGTCTTTACTGGACATCCAATATTAGCCTCAACTTTTCTAGGAAGGCTTTCCACAAGAACTGGCTGGTTTCTGTGGGGATTTGTGCTGGAGTTAAATCAATATTCATTCAAATCCACGTTCATCCCTGTTACCTACATTTATTCTTAGTTGTTATTAGTTTATTTTTATATAAAAAGAACATTTTGTGATAAATCACTAGACTGTGCTGTGTTCTCATGCTTTTAGCATGTTCTCCATGCTGCTATTTCATGTATTTACTAATTCTAGGTTAAAAACTCAGTCCTCAAAACTCATGTACACTCATCCTCCACTAGAAACCTAGTACAAATTAATCAAAGGTGCCTGAGATTCGATCAAAACACATTCCGAGTAGCTGAGTGTGTGTGTTACTGGATTTAGGGTAAAATACTGACACGTACTAATCATGGGGTGTCCACATACTTTTCTATACGTTAAAGTTTGTGTGCACAGCAGACCACGGCGGTAGATTTACCAGGGGTAAGGGGTCGGGGGCCGAGCCCTGTGTCCTCCTGTCCTCCTCTGCCTCCGAGCTGAGCAGAGCCACGATCCTGCGAGCTTTATCGGCCGAGGAAGACGAGGAGGAAGAGGTCTGCGAGGGCGTGGCGGCGGGCCCGCTGTCCTGAGACTGGCCGTCGGGTCTGTTTAGCGAACTGGAGGTGGACAGGGCCTCCAGCTTCTTCAGGAGGGTCTGGATCTGCTGCTCGTAGTGAGAGGTGTTCTCCTGCATGCGGCTCGTCATGGCCTTCAGCTCCTCTTCACATCTGTAACACAGCACAGCAGTTAAGGTACTGGGCTGGTAATCCAGTGAAGGTCGCTGGTTCAAGCCCCATCACTGCCAGGTTGCCACTGTTGGGCCCTTGAGCGGGGCCCAGTATACACTGTAAGTCACGTACTGAATAAAGCTAAATGTCTACTAAATGCCAAAAATGTAAATGTAAAGAACTGTTTAACGTACAGCTGTGTGCAGAGACTTGGGCACCAAGGTTGGGGCCCCGCGACAGTTTGGACCCCTGTCCGGGGTCTGTTCCTGCATTGTGCCCAACTCGGACCAGGATAAAGAGGTGGTAAAAGATGATTTGAATGAATTGATAACGTTTAGTTAGTGCATGTGATGAACTTCTTTTCCCCCAATTTTCCTCCAAATTTAGTCATATCCAACCCGCCGACACGTGTGCACCGTGCAGTACCGACCGCTTCTTTTCACCTGCACCAGGAGGGTTCATATTGAGATCCGTATCACGCACAGAGAGTCACACAACAATCCCCATTCTCACGGTTGTGTCGGGATTCAAACTTGCAAGATTGACGCTATAAGCTTGTCGGTTATAGATGAAAAGATTACATTACATTTCATTTTCGGCATTTAGCAGACGCCTTTATCCAAAGCGACTTACATTACAGTTACAGTATACAATCTGAGCAACTGAGGGTTAAGGGCCTTGCTCAAGGGCCCAACAGCAGCAACCTTGCAGTGATGAGGTTACTAGTCCTGTGCCTTAACCACTAGGTTACGGTTTTTGATCATTGAATCTTAGAAAGTTACTCTCTTTTAGTGAGGGTTATACAAATAAATTTGACTTGACGTTAATAAAACGTAATAAAAAAACATTTTTCACTAACAGGGTGGGTGATGACCAGGTTGTGTAATTACCTGATTTAGATAGTCATTGTTCTTTTATGATAATTTGATGTTAAATAAGGAAAATTGGCTTTTAAACCATATCATACAGAACAGGTAATTTCATTTAGAGCAGTTTTTACGTAGATGATTGGCCATTTAAAAAGTAAAATGCACAGAACGTTCAACGGCAAGAGCTATATATATATATATATATAAAAACTATGTCTTTTTAATGATCTAAAAACTGTTATGAGTTTTAAATCGCTGCTGTAAGGTTTAAGTGTGAAGCGATTGGAGGTCAGTACACTGATCAAATCCTCAACATATACAGGAGGTAGAACAACACTAAACAATAAGTAATAATAGCGTTTGATGAAAAAAAAAAAAACCTTAACACACCTATGAAAGTTAAAACACATGTATCTTATTTAAATATATATCAATTTTATAAAAAGAAAGTAGTATTAAGGTGTAGCAGTCAAAAATACTTCAAATGGATTCAATTAAGTTAAGATAGTGAAAATTTGCAGTGAAATACAAACAAAGTGAAATATTCTTCATACGCTGGACAAATGTAAATAATTTGTTTTGGATAAATGATTGATATAACGTTCAAGTTCTGCCCTCTAGTGGTTGGCTGGAGAATAATAAAAAAAAAAACTTCTTTGGGCTGCTCTCGTCAGGTGTCGAATCGTTCCTCTCCATCTCTCCCTGTCCTAAACACCCTCCTCTGTCACCCTAACCATCTAAATCTCCTTTTTCACCATATCCATAAACCTCCTCCTGTCAATTTCTCCTCCCTAACCACAACATAGCAGAACGGATGCAACTTCCAGCCTTTTCTGTGACAGAAGTCCTTCAATGCGCAGCCAAACACGAATCTCCATCGAAAAACGTGGACAGCACGACGATCCGTCTCGGGGCTTCGGCCACCCCCCTGCAGACATAGCCAATCATGTCCGTGTAGACGCCTGTATAGATTTGGGTTCGAATCACTACACAGATCTACACTGACCTGATTGGTGGGCTAGAGGAATTGACCACTGCACCACACTTGCACCTCTAAAGCGGTCAACGTAAAGTCCAGTAACGTTCTAAGCAGTTTCACAGCAGTTAAGGCACCGGACCAGTAATCCAGTACACCGAAGGTTGTTGGGTCCCTGAGCAAGCCCCTGGACACTCAAGTGCTTAAAACCTTGGATTAAAGTGTCTGCTTAATGCTGTAATTGCAACTATAAAGCTCTGTACCTAACTTGAGTACACAATAGGCCCCAAGTCCCTCCCGGAAAACATGCAGAAGGTGGACTGCTGCTCTAAATTTCCTCTGGACATCACATCTGGGAGTCACATCTATACCCTGCGTCAGCTGTATCTATCTGAAGCGCCTAGTAAAGTAAAAGAACCCTTGTTGCTGAGGTTGTGTCACATGTGTGTGTCGTGTACCTGTGGTGTGTATGAGCGCTCTTGCCCTGGCTCTGCAGCAGCACCCTCTCGTACTTGTCCCGCCAGGTCTGGTTGCCGGCCTCCATGCGGGCACGGACCTCTGCCAGCTCCTGCCTCAGCTGCTGGTTCTCCTGCTCCAGACCGTTCATAGACGACACGTAACTGTCCCGCAGACTCGCCAGCTCACCGTTCGTCCTCTAAAAGAGGGAGGGGGAGGAAATGAAGGAATGAATATAACTGGATAACAATATGATAGAGAGACATTAGTAAAACATAAAGAGAGAGAGAGATGCACTCCCTCAAATTTAACTACCTCTCGGCCCCCGACAAACTGTCCCACCTACTATGGGAGCAAAGAGAGAGCTGCACATTAGCAGCACAACACACACACACACACACACACACCTACAACAGGTGAGGGACAATGGGTGACCATGTCATACACATGCACACACAGATTGTTACATGCTATTTTTACTATTGCACTCTTATTATTACTATTTTAACTACTATAACTAAGTAAATGTATTGGTTATTATTATTTTGAATCTGTTCTGCAATACGAATGTCCATATACACCGATCAGCCATAACATTAAAACCACCTCCTTGTTTCTACAGTACACTCACTGTTCTACAATTACTGACTGTAGTCCATATGTTTCTCTGCATGCTTTGTTAGGACCCCCACAGAGCAGGTATTATTTAGGTGGTGGATGATTCTCAGCACTGCACTGACACTGACATGATGGTGGTGTGTTAAGTGTGTGTTGTGCTGGTAGTTTTTAAACACCGTGTCCACTCACCGTCCACTCGATTAGACAGTCCTACCTAGTCTGTCCACCTTGTAGATGTAAAGTCAGAGACGATCGCTCATCTATCGCTGCTGTTTGAGTCGGTCATCTTCTAGACCTTCATCAGTGGTCACAGGACGCTGCCTACGGGGTGCTGTTGGCTGGATATTGAGGTGTTTAAAAACTCCAGCAGCGCTGCTGTGTCTGATCCACTCATACCAGCACAACACACACTAACACACCACCACCATGTCAGTGTCACTGCAGTGCTGAGAATGATCCACCACCTAAATAATACCTGCTCTGTGGGGGTCTTGACCATTGAAGAACAAAAACAGATGGACTACAGTCAGTAATTGTAGAACTACAAAGTGCTTCTATATGGTAAGTGGAGCTGATAAAATGGACAGTGAGGTGGTTTTAATGTTATGGCTGATCAGTGTGTGTCATGCCGATAAAGCTACAGTTGAATTGTCGAGTAAATGAAAGGTTCGAGAATTCTCAGTACAGTTTGTGGTGGACACCTTTGGGGATCGTGACTCCACTCTTTCCAAGAGATCATTCAGGTGCTGATTCTCAATCTTCAGAGTCTCCAGCTGAACCCGTGTGACCTGCAAGAGACCGGACATGACCTGCTGTCTCATATCACAGTCAGTAAAGAAACTACAGACACATTAGTAACTGAATCTCAACTAAAGCTAAACACAACTCGAACATATCCTAATGAGTTTTTATGGTTGTTGTACTAAAGGAATCATTCAGAATGTATGAAAAAAGAATGTAATCATCTTTCATATATAAATGCAGTCAATCAGCCAAAATTGTAAGGAGCATAAAGTTCTTTTGGATCATGAACGTTTATTGAAATGTGTTGAAGGTAGGGCTGTGCGATATGACTGAAAAACTCATATCTCGATATATATATAATGTAAACTTGGCAGAAAACTGCTCGTATTTTACCTTATATTGTTTATAAGTTACATTAAAAACACAAAACATTGTAGTTCTGATGAATTTTGACAGAATTACAGTGTTTATATTTTGTATTTTGAATTCGGAAGCTCTGATTGGTTTATACATCTGAATCTCTTTAACAGAGTGAGCGAAACGAATGAATCTTTACCACAGATAAGAGATTCCAATGAATAATTCGTCTGAAGAGAGTCATCTCTGACTCGTTGACTCAGTGATTCAGTGATTCAGTTTCCCTATGTATTCTACGCATTCTCGATATATCGAATATGGTCATTTTCAACATAGTGTAAAAAGTTATATCAAATACATCGATATTTACGATATACCGCCCAGCCCTGGTTGCAGGCATCACATTTTTGAACGTGTTTTTATTTACAAACTACAATAATCATTGAAAACATTGTCAATTTTGTCTTTCTACTTCTAGCAGTTAATAAAGATTCAAGAAAATTAACAAATCTTTTAATTGTGCTTTATTAAACATCCAAACTTTTTTGGAAACAGGGTTTGCAGCCTATTAATCAGTTGAAGGTTCCAAGCCCAGAGAGAAATAGGAGGGTTGCGCCGGAAGGGCAATCGGCATATAAACAATGCCAAGTCTGGCATGCGTACCATAACTGCCGACACGATCACCCATTTTGACAAACTGAAAATCAAAAACTGAAATCTCTTCTTCACTCGAGCATTTAGAACCTTTGCTGTTTTCGGCATTTAGCGGACGCTTTTATCCGAAGCGACTTACAATTGTGATGCAACGCAAGCAACTGAGGGTTAGGGACCTTGCTCAAGGACCCAACAGTGGCAACCTTGAACCAGTGACCCCTCTGATTACTAGTTCTGTACCTTAACTGTTAAGCTACCACTGCTCGCTGCAATTATGGTCGAGTGAGCCTGGCTGTTGTGATCAGAACTGATTGGACATAGTTCGGAAGGGCACACACCGCCTCTACAAGGGCTCACAATTAGAGCTGTGACGGCAATGTTGTGCCAACCTTAAACCTTCCTAGAGTTTAGGAGGAGTCATTCAGCCAAATTGGGCATCTGGGCAAGAAGGTCCTTGGTCAGGAAGGGAGGTCGTAACTACATTTCACTTTCACTAAACTAACCTGCTAATATAAACAGAACGGAACAAGATTTTAGGGGACACGGGTCGGTACCTTGAGCTCTGCTGCTCGCCGTTCCGCCCGCTCCGCTTCAGCCAGCAACTGGCGCTCCGCGCTGGAGGCGGAGCCACCGAGCGTGGCGATGGTGATGTCACGCTGATGGAGCTCGCCGGTGAGCTGGGACACCTCCTTCCTCATCCCGTCCGCCTCGGCGTTATGAGTCTGCTCGGCCCTCTGGAGCTCCTCACGCAGCTACACGAGCACAGGGCGATCAAAACCCAAATCTGGCTAACCACGACTGTACCAAAAACGTCAGCGGCGCGTCTCATTACCCGCTTTATTTCCGCTGCACGGCGAGCGTGTTCGTCCTCCAGCTCTCTCCACTCCTGTTCTCTCTTACTCGCCTCTGCTTTCTGTCTCCGTGTGCTCTCAAGCCTGAATAAAAAAACAGAAACCTGCAACCTTATTCTTTAAAAAATATCTCACGAATATGAACGAAAGTTTGAACCCGCTTACTTTTCTCGCAGTCGGCTGAGCTCGGCTTTCAGGTGCACCTCACAGGTCTGTGTACACTGAAGCCTGGTGCTGACTTTCTCCAGCTCCTGCCTTAGCGAGGACAGACCGGGAGACGACACCCGAGAGGCCAGACAGTCCTCTAGAGACCTGTGGTTTAAAACAGGAGAGGGAGACGTTTCATTTCGGCTGCTCCCGTATTTAGGGGTCACCACTGCGGAACGACCCTCCTTATTTTTTATCCGGGATTGGAACTCTGCACTGAGAGCAGACACCTTACAATGGTTAGGCTGTACAGCCAACATCCCTCCTCCCTCAGACACAGCCTGTAGTCTAGTAGCTAGTAGTGAGCTAGCATGTTTGTCTGTTAATCGTTTCTTTCCTTTATATTTTGAGTCTACTTTATATTTTCAATTTTATAGTTATGGCTGCAAGATACGTCAGTACTGTTCTTATATTATCTTGAATCCAGGTATGAGTAGTTTGAGTAGCCTTTTATAACGTATTTAGGACGGTCTTTGAGGATGTGCTTTATCGTAATGGGTGTTTTCACTCAGGGAAATAAAAGAACTACTTTATTTTAGAGATTATTTTGCTGCTGCTCTTCAGAAGCTGTCAGTCTGAGGTATAGCAGAACATCTAGCTATAAATTACAGTTCAGGACAAGGTGAGATCTGATGCCAATGTGCAGTAATGAAACACTTAAAAACACTTATGTGGAATAATCTGAAAGTACTAGACTAGGCATGATTGTTCATTGCATAAATAACAGTATTTGTTCTTTAACAGGCCAAATATAGTTTTATAAACTCTTAAAGGTGGCATAAAATATATGATGGATTCTCTTACAGGTTAACAGTAAATGAGTCTAGATGAAATTACAATTAAACATAATTAAATTATATATTGGTTGTCTCTGAAAACCTACATAGTTTAGATTACGTATTATCTTAAAATAAAAAAGCCTAATTTTAAACAAAAGTAGTTTTACCTTATACTATTCATAACACAAAGAAGTTTATTCTGATAGATTATAGTATTTATATTTTGTAGTATAACAACACTAGCAGAATCTCACATTGCATTTATGCTCTGAAGACTCAGATGATGCCAGATCGACAACATCCTGACTTGGATCGTGCTATCTGGGGCTAGTCTGCTACAAGCCACTTGTGCAGCCAATGACGGCATAGTGACATGACAGAACACCGAATTCTTATTTTTGCACCCAAGAGTGCCAGTGTGAATGTAAAATATTCCTGCAATGACTGTACCCACCCTCCAAAAAAAACAAACCACAATATGTTTTATTACAACCCCGTAGCGAAGCAGGTATCGTGGGTGGCACACAGCAAGGAATCTGGGTTCAATCGTGCCTCCTGTCACTGTCTATAAGGAAGTTTGTATGTTTTTCCGCCAAGTCTAGCACCCAGGTCGCGTACCTGATCACGAGCTCTTTGGCCTGCAGGGCCTGGTTGAGATGCGCCACCTCACTGCGTAGCTGCTGCTGCTGCACTTCTGAACTCCTCACAAACTGATCCTGGGCGTCCAGCGTCGCCCTCAGCTCCTCCCGTTCTTCACTCAGTACCTAATCACAAACAAAGCATGCACTATATACCACAAACATATTTTAGAAAGCGAGCAAGCAAGCAACAGAGCGGTCTGTGATGCTACGAGCTACACCAACACTACTGAGACGTACATTGTTTACTATAGTGAGTATAGTTTAGGAGCAGGCTTATGCACTTTTTCCACAGCATGTGCTATTTTTAATGGACATTCTGGTCCAGGATGGGTTATTTACTATTAGTATGGGATGGCCCATGTGCTCCCGATCTAGTCATATCCAAGTCCCCGATCGTATTCCTGAACATATCATGCACAAAGAGTCATGCACCGATCTCCATTATCCACCATCGATCAGCCAGCAGAGGTCGTAACTGCAGCAGTTATGAGGAACCCCGGTGTCCCTCCCTCCCTCCTTCGTGCAAATTATACACTGACAAGCTACTTAACATGAGTTTAACTACTCAACAACCCACCAAACTCTTGTTTTTACTTCTTTTTGGGGGGTCCAAGTATTAATTTGGAAGGTCAGACCCTACACAAACCCCCTCTGTAATTCAAACACCACACAACGAGTAATAAAGGGCTGGAAAAAGTGCATTTAATTTTAAAAGACATAAAATCATAACCTACATTTAAAAGACACTGTAGATCATAAAAGCCCTAGATATTGGTAAATCGTCAATATTAGCTTCGATCATCACATCCGAGACCGAGACGTGACCGAGCATCGGGTTCTACCTGGCGCGGCGCGTGAGCTGCGGTGCTGCAGCTGACCTGCTGTTCCCTGCGCGAGTCTCCCAGCTCGTCCTGCAGCACCCGCAGTCTTTCCAGCTCCAGCTCTTGCGCGTGCAGGGAGTCCTGCGCCCGCCGCAGTTGCGCCCTCAGCCGCCGCACCTCCCCCTGCTCCTGCACCCGGACCGTGTTCTGGGACTGAGACTGAACACACAACAGTAGGGATCGGATCAAAGACCCACAAGCATCGAGTGGACAAAAATGTCCTCTGGCATCCATAAGTCCTGGCTGCCCAGCAACCTGTCGCCGGTTTGTGGCTCAGTTCAGAGATACTTCAACCCAGCTGTCAGGTCGTCATGATTTAGCCTTTATTAAAGTCAGCACATGCGAATAGGTTTTGCTATAAAAAATTTTTGGAGATGGTGGTCCTGTAAAGACGTATATTTAATAACACCAGGTCATCAGTATATTTTCTATAAGCTCACCTGTATAACAGCGTACTGCTCGGCTAGACTTTTCCTCTGGGCCTCTAACGAAGCGACCTGCCTCTGATACTGCAGACGCTGCTGCTCCCACTCGGCCGAGCGCTGACGGAATTCCTGAAACAAACACAGCAGCTATTTTGACCGAGGCTGGGGCTCTGCGTGCTAACACGCCGGTGCTTTCACATATTTGGGAGAAGGCGTGTGCTGGTCTGCAGCCCTCCTTGATCAGCATGGGTGTCCTGCAGCTGGCAGAGGTAGAAACTTTGTCCGACAGAGAGCAGCGTGGCGTACGGAGAGTCACGCACTACTCTCAGAAGTGGCTGTTGGTCATGCATTCCATCAGACACAGCCAATTGTGACTATGAGGGCACCTGGCTAGACACATTATTGAGTAAAATTAATCTGCCCTCTCGAGGGGGAACTGAAGTACCTCCAATTTGCCGTTTAGGCGCGAGATGTCACTCCTGTCCTCCTCTCGGCTTCGGGCTCCGTCTCGCACCTCCTTCAGCTGTTTACGCTGAAGCTTCTCGTAGCTGCGCTTCAATTTTGTCAACTACAAGAAAACAATATAGGCATATGTTTCTACACTCACTGTCCATTTTATCAGCTCCACTTACCATATAGAAGCACTTTGTAGTTCTACAATTACTGACTGTAGTCCATCTGTTTCTCTGTATGCTTTGTTACCCCCTTTCATGCTGTTCTTCAATGGTCAGGACCCCCACAGGACCCCCACAGAGCAGGTATTATTTAGGTGGTGGATGATTCTCAGCACTGCAGTGACACTGACATGGTGGTGGTGTGTTAGTGCGTGTTGTGCTGGTATGAGTGGATCAGACACAGCAGCGCTGCTGGAGTTTTTAAACACCTCACTGTCACTGCTGGACTGAGAATAGTCCACCAACCAAAAATATCCAGCCAACAGCGCCCCGTGGGCAGCGTCCTGTGCCCACTGATGAAGGTCTAGAAGATGACCGACTCAAACAGCAGCAGTAGATGAGCGATCGTCTCTGACTTTACATCTACAAGGTGGACCGACTAGGTAGGAGTGGGGCTTGAACCAGCAACCTTCCAAATTGTAGTCCAATACCTAAACAAGTGAGCTACCACCGCCCCATGCATGCATTTAATTATTTTATTGGGGGCGACACAATGGCTCGATGGGTAGCGCCGTCACCCCACGTTGAAAAGGTCCCGGGTTCGATTCCCAGATGGAGTCTGTGTGGGTTTCCTCCGGGAGCTCCGGTTTCCTCCCACAATACAAAGACATGCAGGTAAGACGACATGGAGATACAAACTTGGCCATGACGGTGTTTGACATTGATGACTGATGCTGCTTACCTCGTCTTTCATGAGCTCTAACTGGCCTTCATACTTCGTGACCAGCTCCTGTTTCCCAGCCTGCATCTCTTCAAGCTGCTCCCCGAGACCCCGGACCTGATTGCAGGCAGAAGTACGTCATAACACAAACCATAAGGTCATTAATCTTAAACATAATGCATGTCACTTGTAATAATTCCTCTGTACAGGTGATTTCTATCTTTAATTTGTGTTATTCAATAAGAAAAAAAATTTACAGTGTTTAAAAGACATTTCAGTGGAGTTTGGAAGCAAAAACATTCACCAATCAGCCATAACATTGCTTCTAACCTTGTTTCTACACTCACTGTAGTTCTACAATTACTGACTGTAGTCCATCTGTTTCTCTGCATGCTTTGTTAGCCCCCTTTCATGCTGTTCTTCAATGGTCAGGACCCCCACAGGACCCCCACAGAGCAGGTATTATTTAGGTGGTGGATGATTCTCAGCACTGCAGTGACACTGACATGGTGGTGGTGTGTTAGTGTGTGTTGTGCTGGTATTAGTGCAGTTTTTAAACACCGTGTCCACTCACTGTCCACTCTATTAGACACTCCCACCTAGTCGGTCCACCTTGTAGATGTAAAGTCAGAGACGATCGCTCATCTATTGCTGCTGTTTGAGTCGGTCGTCTTCTAGACCTTCATCGGTGGTCACAGGACGCTGCCCACGGGGCGCTGTTGGCTGGATATTTTTGGTTGGTGGACTATTCTCAGTCCAGCAGTGACCGTGAGGTGTTTAAAAACTCCAGCAGCGCTGCTGTGTCTGATCCACTCATACCAGCACAACACACACTAACGCACCACCACCATGTCAGTGTCACTGCAGTGCTGAGAATCATCCACCACCTAAATAATACCTGCTCTGTGGTGGTCCTGTGGGGGTCCTGACCATTGAAGAACAGGGTGAAAGGGGGGTAACAAAGCATGCAGAGAAACAGATGGACTACATGCAATTTGCTGTGAAATTCAAACTTTAATGTTTGTGTTTATCAATTTAACGTGTTTTATCCGTGCAGCGTTCAAGTGCCTCACGTTTACTGGTTAATCTGCACTATGAGGCGTCCTAGCGATCCTACGGCAATTCAGTTAGCAATCGCTTAGTCAAAATGTCCAAGATGTGGAAGCGTAAAGAAGATAAAACACGACTCGGGTAACTGAGTTTGGAAAACATCGCTGGATGTTCTAGGTTTACATTCAACTATTAAGGTAGCTGTGCTTATATGAACTGTTTTGTAGCTTCATTTATTCAGTCATTTAGTGTAATTTAGCGTAATATGGAACTTTTCTTTAAAAATCCATGAAATCTGTGATGTTTAATACAAGGTCCGTGAAATTAAGCACATTTACTTATGGGTCTGTCTTTAAAGACAGTAATTTGGTCAGCTTATTAACAAAATGCTGTTAATATGAGAGCATAACACATCGATTTAATCAATGCATGTGCAGATTTCTGCAAAATTACAAATATAATAACAGCTATTATCAACAAATACAAGCAATCACACACTAAACAATAACAAACATAAAACATTAGTGGTGACTGCAGGTTATTTTGCGTGTTAGTCGCATATGAATGTTCAGCTTCGACACAGTAACCTGACTGACCATGCAGCAACACCGTGCAGATTCACCTGCATCAATCCCCTCTCCACTATCAGACTCAACATTTGGAAACCCGCTTCCTGTAGATTCAGCAAGGAGACGACGGCCTCTCTCACGCCGAGCATCTGCGAGGACGTGGCGTAGATAATGGAAATAAAATGGACAGAACTGACCAAAAGCTGAGAGTGTAGCGTGCACCAAACATGAGCTGTGTCTTCTTTTAATATGGCTCTCATTTCATTTTGGTGTTTTACTACCGCTTTGTCCTGATCAGGGTCGTGGTGGGTCTGGTTTCACGGAATCACTAGGCGCAATGCGGTAACACGACCCGAACGGTAAGCCAATGCATCACATGGCCTCATCACTAACCGCAGCAGCGATGACCAATCCATCAGTCTTTTTTACTATGAAAAGAAACCGGGAATCGAACCCGTGCTACCCACCGTGCCGCCCCACCCGGCATGTAGGCGCCTAGCCGGCCGATCTCAGTGTTTTACCACTTCGCCATCAGAACTCTGGAATGATCCGAAGCAACGATCATCACTGAATACAGTCCGAGCAATTGAGGGTTAATGGCCTTGCTCAGGGGCCCAGCAGTGGCGACTTGGCAATAATTAGATAATAATTAATATTATTTGTTTAAATATATATAGATGGCGGCTCCACCTGCTATTCTTTGGACCTCTGTGGACCTTAAAACACATTTGAAGCATTCAGCAGACACTTTTATCCAAAGTGACATACAATTATAAGTGGGGCTTGAACTGCCTACCTTCTGATTACTAGTGCAGTACTTTCACTGCTGAGCTACCGCTACGGTTCCCTTTAAACCCAGTGTGTGATACCATACACCTAAATATAAGACTGACTTTAAAGACGATCCTAAACTACTTTCACTACCTCAGAGTTTCTCTTGTCCAGCAGATCCTTGGCCGACTGGAGCTCCCGCTGCCCGTCATGAAGCCTCAGCTCCAAAGCTCGCACCTCCGCCTCCCACTGACCCCGTTTATGATTCACCATGATGTCGATCTGCCTCATCAGCTCCTGCAGTTCAGGCTCACAGGACGTCAGGACAGAGCTGGCGACAAGGGAAACGATTTCATTCCTAAAAGAAGTTACATGACAATAAAATTAAGAGTCTTGCGAATGTCACTTACCTGACATCATGATCTCGAAGAGTTTCCAAAAACGCATCCATTTGTTTTCAGTTTTTCTTTCATAACAGCAACATCACAGCAACTCGAGGTGTTGATTAGGATTCGGCCTTAACTTCATGATCTTGATAACTGAGAAATGACAATTCATTAGAATTCATCGCAATTTTCCATCTTATAATGTCTATTATCAGCAAAACTTTCACAAACAGGTTCAGTGTTAAGTACTTAAGTATATTCATACGAATGCATATGTATGCTAATGTATGTATAGTTATGGCTATATTGGCCCAATCCAATGTGCAATACTTGTCACTTATCACTTTATATTTAATATTTAATCTATATTTAATCTGGACCGTGTACTGTATACTTGGAACCGCACCTTCCTGCACTTTTACTTTTAATTCCATTCGGTTATTTTGTTTATTTACACTCAATCCATCCTCATCATTAATAACTGCTCTGTAGCTATGCAGCATATGTAAAACTCAGGTTACCTTCAATCTGTCAAAGTGTTTGTACTTTCTCGAATTTATATTGTTGTCATTTTTTTCTTTATAGTGTGTATTTGATTTGATGTACAATGCTACTGGGACTCAATAAAGTGTCTGTCTGTCCTTTAATAGCCTGCCCAGTCACCAGATCTGAATCTAACAGAGCACTTTTAAGATGTGGTAGGTGTCAGATTGGCTTCAGGCAGACATATATCATTAAACCTGGTCTAAAAGCAAACTGGGCTCTGCTTGGTGTTAATATTGTGTTCCTAAAAATGGTCAGATAGTTTATATCAAGCTTATTGCTCACATGTTTGATTACCAGTAATACAGTTATACTGTACACACTCGTCTGTGTAATTAACTAGATTAGCTACCAAGCTAACGACTAAAAGATCACTTTTAGAGTTTGAATATGATTCCCTATAAGTAATAAGTAATTTACCGACCTTATGACTTATATATCGAGCTAATAATAGTCATCTCAACGCAAATAAAGGAAAATAACTCACATTTAAGGCCATGTTCAGAAATAATGACCGGTATGTTGTCAGTCAACAGTTCAGCGTTTCAACGCCTCACCAGCTGTAGTTTACAGTTAGGCGCGAAGCATTGTGGGTCTCCTTTCTGTTCAAGAGTCGACTCTGAGTCGAATCTGATTCCAAACGAATGATTTTTGGAAGGGTCAACTGAGTCGATTCAACGAATCGGTTCGTCTAATATGCGGTGACCATACCATACAGTAGATTCATGGTGTTAAACACATATCAGGTGCTGCAGATATTAAATACGTTCTCAATCTGTTTGGGGGGCAAGTTTATTCATTTATTTATTTATTTATTGGAATTTTAACGTCATGTTTTACACACTTTGGTTACATTCATGACAAACAGTAGTTACTCATCAGTTCACAAGTTTAACGTCAGACACAGTCATGGACAATTTTGTATCTCCAATTCACCTCACTTGCACGTATTTGGACTGTGGGAAACCCACACAGGGAAGAACATGCAAAATCCACACAGAGAGCACCCTGTGAGGCGACAGTAAAGCATGAGAATAGAACATTATCCACACTAATACACTATCAACACCATCCTGAACTTATGACACCAAGCAGGTTGGGTCAGTGGATTCATGTTTATGTCAAATTATGACCCTACAATCTGTATGCTGGAGCAGAAGTTAAGATCTATCAGACGAGATGTTTATTTCTACCTTCAACAGTTCAGTTTTGGTTCAGTTCAAGTTTTGTCTCAGCTTCAGACCTGAAGGCCATACTGGATGAGAATAATGATGGTCCACCTGTAGGTAAAGTAATAAGCTTTACCTACTTCCTAAAGTAACTCATGAGCTTATTTATTAAACCCTCCATGAATTAGATTAGATGTTAATGAGCCTCCTGCTGCTTAATAATATGTAAACTGTTGGAAATGCTGGAAATTAAATTAGATTAGATTAGATTCAACTTTATTGTCATTGTGCAGAGTACAAGTACAGAGCCAACGAAATGCAGTAGCATCTAACCTAGGGTTGCCAACTTTCAGAACTGGAAATAAGGAACACCCTGGGCTGGCGGGATGCCAAGTGTTTACCTGGGGGCATTAGGACATAGGAACATTATTAAAATGTTTTATTTAGGCTGTTTAACATATATTATTTTCATTCTTTATAATAAATCAGAACCATATTTTAGGTAAAACAACATAAAGAACATCATGTAACCTTTTTTCTCAATAGTGAAAACAACATTTTTACATAATCCATCTTCACACTGACATGCAGCCCTGGTTGTGGACTGCGTTGCCCACCCCAGCACCCCCATAGCGCCCCCATAGCGCCCCCATAGCGCCAGCCCTGCTTGTGTTACTTTAGTTTCGCCCTAAGCCAGATTCGAACCTAGGGCAGAAGAACGTGCACTATGCGCTCTGCCCACTGCGCTACTCAAACAGCGGAGCATTTATAGTGGTGGTAAATTCGGTTTATTTTATGGACTCGGGTTAATCTGAGTCACTCAGTAATATGATCCGGTTCACTTTGCATCCAAATATCACTTGTCTTCCATGCACTCATCTTCTGTAAATAAATCCTTCTCTCTTAATTCTCTTGGCCCCTCACACTTCTCTTATCAGTGACAAGTTGACACTTTTTTAAAGTAAAATCTTGATCATGCGGGAGAGTGGGGTGGACTCACCTACCACTCAGATGGGTATATTAATGGGTCAAGGGTTTAAAATGACCATGGGGGCTATAAGTGGTACAGTACTAAAGTAGCCTGTAAGCATTTGCATTTTAATAATAATATAACTATATTTTGTTATTTTGCTTACAAGAAAATATGCTGCATTACTAATCTATACTGCTACTGCTGATAATAATAATAATAATAATAATAATAATAGCATGTGCATAAAATCAGCCACATAACGAACACCAGTGTGTTTAATCGCTGTTTATTGGAATATTTAACTTATTACTGAGATTCATAGACTGGAGTGAAGTCGGTTCAGCCAATTCATCTGAGTCAGAGGTGTTTCCGGTGAGTCGGCTCACTCGCCTTGTGCCAGTCAGAGGACTCATAGGATCCGGGTTCATTGAGATTTTGGACTCGTGATTCCTGATTCAGTACAAAGATTCGAATCATTAACCCGGGTGATTCAGGAACCGCCCAGCTCTCGTATTGAACAGTCTAATCTGCAGCATTTCTCTCCCATTGATAAAAATACGGAACAAAGCGCGTCCAGTATCAGTTCAATACAGAACACCGCGTTTAGTTTCAAAATACGGAACGATTCCGTATTTTACGGGACGGTTGGCGACCCTAATCTAACCAGAAGATAGAGACAGAGATTATTTACATATAATACATTCAAAAGTGCAGTAGTAACCAGATAAGTAAAAATGATTGTACATATATTAAAAACAGTAAACAGATAATGATTGTCCAAGTGTATAGACTAGAATATAATTACAAAGTTATGAAAGATGACTACAGTGGCTACATGAATGATAATAAATAGAATAGAGTATATAAGTATAGCGAATAATATACAATGTATATATACATTATTGTTGATTAGTTGATTAGAAATTCTACCAG